>NC_068938.1:33509758-33647258 GCF_016801865.2 Culex pipiens pallens | reverse complement strand
CGATTCCTTCGACCTCTAAACGTATCCGGAGGGCATCGTCCAACATGACCATTTCGATAAGCTGCTGCAGCTGCTGGTGAGTTCCAACGAAGCGAATCCTTATCACCGGCGCTTCCCTCCCTGGGAAAATTGGTGTCCCCGAAAAAAAAAAAACTAGACGCAATATGATTACTTCAATCAGGTCCATGTCTGATGCCCCAAGGGAGGGAAACGACGGCGTCAGCTTGCTCGAACAGAAATCATCAAAAGGACGACGGAAAAATTGGCACAGAGATAACAAATCAAAATATGTGATGGGATTTTGATTAGCTTTAAATTTGATTCAATTTCCTCGACGTCGTCGCTGGTGTGTTTGAGGGTTTCCAGCTGAGGGTGTGAACATGAAACTATTGATCGAAGAAAATCTACTTTTTTCGATCCCCAGAGCTGCATGCCCGCCGGAGTTAGGGTGGGACCGAATTTCCCGTCAGTTCCAGTCAACATGGTTTGCCAACGAAAAGTCCCACACACTAAAAAAAGATTAAAATTACATTGAACGGAATCGCCAGTCTGACGTAAATATTAGTCATGTAAATCACTTTACGATGTAAAATTATGTGTGTTTTGATTGAAAATCTGAAAGAGACCTTCACATCAATGAACTCTTAATATTAAATCATTATCAATTTAAATTTACATCTGATTTGATGCACATAGCTGGAGCGTGATTTTTGATGTAATATTCTGTGTAATTTGACTCAATTTCTTGTGTTTTCATGCCTTCCAGTTGACCGTGCAGCAAGAAAGACAGCCATGTTGACATTTGAGTTTGCGGCGTTTGCAGAATTGCAGAGCACTTGTTCTGTTTGATTTTGCTTTTAAGGGGAGAGTGCATGGCCCGGGAGCGCTTTTTTGCTCATCATGGCAGTGCTGCCAGTAAATCAAGTTAGATTTTTATTAACTCAAATTAATTTTGAGATTTTTTTTATGTCGATTGAACTCAAATTTTGTGAAGAGTCTATGTTGATCATTTTCATGACCGAGTGGCCACTTGTCCACTCCGGAACCGGTTCCGTCGGATTCCGTGAATCCGGGTGCGGTCATTTTGTGGATTGTTTCGATCTTAATCATGTTACTTATCAAATTCCATGAAATTTGTAAAGAATTATTTTTGACCACTTTCATGACCAGGTGGCCACTTGTCCACTCCGGAACCGGTTCCGTCGGATTCCGTGAATCCGGGTGCGGTCATTTGGTGGATTGTTTCGATCCTAATCATGTTACATATCAAATTCCATGAAATTTTGATACGAATTATTTTTGACCACTTTCATGACCAGGTGGCCACTTGTCCACTCCGGAACCGGTTCCGTCGGATTCCGTGAATCCGGGTGCGGTCATTTCGTGGATTGTTTCGATCCCAATCATGTAACATAACAAATGCCCAGAAATTTTGCTAGGAATTATTTTTGACCACTTCCATGACCAGATGGCCACTTGTCCACTCCGGAACCGGTTCCCATTTGTCCACTCCGGAACCGGTTCCGTCGGATTCTGTGAATCCGGGTGCGATCATTTGGTGGATTGTTTCGATCTTAATCATGTTACATATCAAATTCCATGAAATTTGTAAGGAATTATTTTTGACCACTTTCATGACCAGGTGGCCACTTGTCCACTCCGGAACCGGTTCCGTCGGATTCCGTGAATCCGGGTGCGGTCATTTGGTGGATTGTTTCAATCCTAATCATGTTACATATCAAATTCCATGAAATTTGTAACGAATTATTTTTGACCACATCCATGACGAGATGGCCACTTGTCCACTCCAGAACCGGTTTCGTCGGATTCCATGAAACCTGTGTTTGATAATATTAAAATTTTATAATTTTATAATTTTATAATTTTATAATTTTATAATTTTATAATTTTATAATTTTATAATTTTATAATTTTATAATTTTATAATTTTATAATTTTATAATTTTATAATTTTATAATTTTATAATTTTATAATTTTATAATTTTATAATTTTATAATTTTATAATTTTATAATTTTATAATTTTATAATTTTATAATTTTATAATTTTATAATTTTATAATTTTATAATTTTATAATTTTATAATTTTATAATTTTATAATTTTATAATTTTATAATTTTATAATTTTATAATTTTATAATTTTATAATTTTATAATTTTATAATTTTATAATTTTATAATTTTATAATTTTATAATTTTATAATTTTATAATTTTATAATTTTATAATTTTATAATTTTATAATTTTATAATTTTATAATTTTATAATTTTATAATTTTATAATTTTATAATTTTATAATTTTATAATTTTATAATTTTATAATTTTATAATTTTATAATTTTATAATTTTATAATTTTATAATTTTATAATTTTATAATTTTATAATTTTATAATTTTATAATTTTATAATTTTATAATTTTATAATTTTATAATTTTATAATTTTATAATTTTATAATTTTATAATTTTATAATTTTATAATTTTATAATTTTATAATTTTATAATTTTATAATTTTATAATTTTATAATTTTATAATTTTATAATTTTATAATTTTATAATTTTATAATTTTATAATTTTATAATTTTATAATTTTATAATTTTATAATTTTATAATTTTATAATTTTATAATTTTATAATTTTATAATTTTATAATTTTATAATTTTATAATTTTATAATTTTATAATTTTATAATTTTATAATTTTATAATTTTATAATTTTATAATTTTATAATTTTATAATTTTATAATTTTATAATTTTATAATTTTATAATTTTATAATTTTATAATTTTATAATTTTATAATTTTATAATTTTATAATTTTATAATTTTATAATTTTATAATTTTATAATTTTATAATTTTATAATTTTATAATTTTATAATTTTATAATTTTATAATTTTATAATTTTATAATTTTATAATTTTATAATTTTATAATTTTATAATTTTATAATTTTATAATTTTATAATTTTATAATTTTATAATTTTATAATTTTATAATTTTATAATTTTATAATTTTATAATTTTATAATTTTATAATTTTATAATTTTATAATTTTATAATTTTATAATTTTATAATTTTATAATTTTATAATTTTATAATTTTATAATTTTATAATTTTATAATTTTATAATTTTATAATTTTATAATTTTATAATTTTATAATTTTATAATTTTATAATTTTATAATTTTATAATTTTATAATTTTATAATTTTATAATTTTATAATTTTATAATTTTATAATTTTATAATTTTATAATTTTATAATTTTATAATTTTATAATTTTATAATTTTATAATTTTATAATTTTATAATTTTATAATTTTATAATTTTATAATTTTATAATTTTATAATTTTATAATTTTATAATTTTATAATTTTATAATTTTATAATTTTATAATTTTATAATTTTATAATTTTATAATTTTATAATTTTATAATTTTATAATTTTATAATTTTATAATTTTATAATTTTATAATTTTATAATTTTATAATTTTATAATTTTATAATTTTATAATTTTATAATTTTATAATTTTATAATTTTATAATTTTATAATTTTATAATTTTATAATTTTATAATTTTATAATTTTATAATTTTATAATTTTATAATTTTATAATTTTATAATTTTATAATTTTATAATTTTATAATTTTATAATTTTATAATTTTATAATTTTATAATTTATAATTTATAATTTTATAATTTTATAATTTTATAATTTTATAATTTTATAATTTTATAATTTTATAATTTTATAATTTTATAATTTTATAATTTTATAATTTTATAATTTTATAATTTTATAATTTTATAATTTTATAATTTTATAATTTTATAATTTTATAATTTTATAATTTTATAATTTTATAATTTTATAATTTTATAATTTTATAATTTTATAATTTTATAATTTTATAATTTTATAATTTTATAATTTTATAATTTTATAATTTTATAATTTTATAATTTTATAATTTTATAATTTTATAATTTTATAATTTTATAATTTTATAATTTTATAATTTTATAATTTTATAATTTTATAATTTTATAATTTTATAATTTTATAATTTTATAATTTTATAATTTTATAATTTTATAATTTTATAATTTTATAATTTTATAATTTTATAATTTTATAATTTTATAATTTTATAATTTTATAATTTTATAATTTTATAATTTTATAATTTTATAATTTTATAATTTTATAATTTTATAATTTTATAATTTTATAATTTTATAATTTTATAATTTTATAATTTTATAATTTTATAATTTTATAATTTTATAATTTTATAATTTTATAATTTTATAATTTTATAATTTTATAATTTTATAATTTTATAATTTTATAATTTTATAATTTTATAATTTTATAATTTTATAATTTTATAATTTTATAATTTTATAATTTTATAATTTTATAATTTTATAATTTTATAATTTTATAATTTTATAATTTTATAATTTTATAATTTTATAATTTTATAATTTTATAATTTTATAATTTTATAATTTTATAATTTTATAATTTTATAATTTTATAATTTTATAATTTTATAATTTTATAATTTTATAATTTTATAATTTTATAATTTTATAATTTTATAATTTTATAATTTTATAATTTTATAATTTTATAATTTTATAATTTTATAATTTTATAATTTTATAATTTTATAATTTTATAATTTTATAATTTTATAATTTTATAATTTTATAATTTTATAATTTTATAATTTTATAATTTTATAATTTTATAATTTTATAATTTTATAATTTTATAATTTTATAATTTTATAATTTTATAATTTTATAATTTTATAATTTTATAATTTTATAATTTTATAATTTTATAATTTTATAATTTTATAATTTTATAATTTTATAATTTTATAATTTTATAATTTTATAATTTTATAATTTTATAATTTTATAATTTTATAATTTTATAATTTTATAATTTTATAATTTTATAATTTTATAATTTTATAATTTTATAATTTTATAATTTTATAATTTTATAATTTTATAATTTTATAATTTTATAATTTTATAATTTTATAATTTTATAATTTTATAATTTATAATTTTATAATTTTATAATTTTATAATTTTATAATTTTATAATTTTATAATTTTATAATTTTATAATTTTATAATTTTATAATTTTATAATTTTATAATTTTATAATTTTATAATTTTATAATTTTATAATTTTATATTTTTATAATTTTATAATTTTATAATTTTATAATTTTATAATTTTATAATTTTATAATTTTATAATTTAATACTTTTATAATTTTATAATTTTATAATTTTATAATTTTATAATTTTATAATTTTATAATTTTATAATTTTATAATTTTATAATTTTATAATTTTATAATTTTATAATTTTATAATTTATAATTTTATAATTTTATAATTTTATAATTTTATAATTTTATAATTTTATAATTTTATAATTTTATAATTTTATAATTTTATAATTTTATAATTTTATAATTTTATAATTTTATAATTTTATAATTTTATAATTTTATAATTTTATAATTTTATAATTTTATAATTTTATAATTTTATAATTTTATAATTTTATAATTTTATAATTTTATAATTTTATAATTTTATAATTTTATAATTTTATAATTTTATAATTTTATAATTTTATAATTTTATAATTTTATAATTTTATAATTTTATAATTTTATAATTTTATAATTTTATAATTTTATAATTTTATAATTTTATAATTTTATAATTTTATAATTTTATAATTTTATAATTTTATAATTTTATAATTTTATAATTTTATAATTTTATAATTTTATAATTTTATAATTTTATAATTTTATAATTTTATAATTTTATAATTTTATAATTTTATAATTTTATAATTTTATAATTTTATAATTTTATAATTTTATAATTTTATAATTTTATAATTTTATAATTTTATAATTTTATAATTTTATAATTTTATAATTTTATAATTTTAGATTTTTTAATTGAGGGGTAAGCGTTGTTTCCTCTCACCCAGTCGGCCTGGGTTCGATCCCAGAAGGTCCCGGTGGGATTTTTCGAGACGAGATTTAGAAAGTAAATGTCGGCCCCTGTCTATCCTAAAGGTTAGGTCGTTTGCTCAGTCCAGGTGTCGCTTCCCTGGGTCCTGTCTCGGTGGAGTCACAGGTAGGCACACATATGGAAGTAATGTAAGCAAATTTGGTAACTCTGTTTTGTTGAATTTGACAACATTTTGACAAAATCTTTTTTTTTCGATTTCGAACAACAATGCTATCGATTTCGAAAACATTTGCAACGAAACCGACAAAAATTTTGACGATTTTCGAATAATTTCCATGTTGTCGAATTCATCAACACAGAGTTACCGCTTTTACCTACAGAATTTCTATCCGTGCAGTTGGACTCGCAATCCAAAGGTCGTCAATTTGAATCCCAGGGTGGATGAAATTTCTTATGTAAAAAAGTCGATTGTCAAAAGTCAAAGTCAAAAATAATTCCTTTCGAAATTACATGGCATTTGATATGCAGAATAATAAGGTTCGGAACAATCCACCAAATGACCGCACACAGGTTCCACGGAATCCGGCGGAACCGGTTCCGGCGAGACCAAGTGGCCACCTGGACATGAAAATGGTCAAACTTATTTCCTTACGAAATTTCATGGCATTTGATATGCAGCATAATGAGGTTCGGAACAATCCGCCAAATGACCGCACACAGGTTCCACGGAATCCGGCGAGACCAAGTGGCCACCTGGTCATGAAAATGGTCAAACTTATTTCCTTACGAAATTTCATGGCATTTGATATGCAGCATAATGAGGTTCGGAACAATCCGCCAAATGACCGCACACAGGATCCACGGAATCCGGCGGAACCGGTTCCGGCGAGACCAAGTGGCCACCTGGTCATGAAAATGGTCAAACTTATTTCCTTTCGAAATTTCATGGCATTTGATATGCAGCATAATGAGGTTCGGAACAATCCGCCAAATGACCGCACACAGGTTCCACGGAATCCGGCGGAACCGGTTCCGGCGAGGCCAAGTGTCCACCTGGTCATGAAAGTGGTCAAAAATAATTCCTTTCAAAATTTCATGGCATTTGATATGCAGCATAATGAGGTTCGGAACAATTCACCAAATGATGGCACACAGGTTCCACGGAATCCGGCGGAACCGGTTCCGGCGAGACCAAGTGGCCACCTGGTCATGAAAGTGGTCAAAAATAATTCCTTTCGAAATTTCATGGCATTTGATATGCAGAATAATAAGGTTCGGAACAATTCACCAAATGACCGCACACAGGTTCCACGGAATCCGGCGGAACCGGTTCCGGCGAGACCAAGTGGCAACCTGGTCATGAAAATGGTCAAACTTATTTCCTTTCGAAATTTCATGGCATTTGATATGCAGCATAATGAGGTTCGGAACAATCCGCCAAATGACCGCACACAGGTTCCACGGAATCCGGCGGAACCGGTTCCGGCGAGGCCAAGTGGCCACCTGGTCATGAAAGTGGTCAAAAATAATTCCTTTCGAAATTTCATGGCATTTGATATGCAGCATAATGAGGTTCGGAACAATCCGCCAAATGACCGCACACAGGTTCCACGGAATCCGGCGGAACCGGTTCCGGCGAGGCCAAGTGTCCACCTGGTCATGAAAGTGGTCAAAAATAATTCCTTTCAAAATTTCATGGCATTTGATATGCAGCATAATGAGGTTCGGAACAATCCGCCAAATGACCGCACACAGGTTCCACGGAATCCGGCGGAACCGGTTCCGGCGAGGCCAAGTGGCCACCTGGTCATGACAGTGGCCAGAAACATTTCCTTTCAAAATTTTAAAATTGAAAAAATGAGTTCATTTGAGAAAAAAAAAATGTTTTTTGTTCAAGTCACATTCCTCAAAACTTTATTCAATCTCGTTGGAAAAAAATCTGGCAGCACTTCCTATTCAAGCGCTTTGCTGTGTCAAAACGTAAACATTCCAACATAAATGAAATTTTTTTTTTACAAAATGGATAGTTCTGTAAGTTTTTGGTATACAATGCTATACTTTCTATACATCAAATTGAAGGGAATTGTCTAAACTAAAACCTGTCGGGACCAGTTTTCCCAAAAAATGGTTTTGTTTTCTGCTACACGAAGGGGAACTTGGCAAAAATGTTACGTTCATCAAAAGTTGTTTACAAGTTACATATTTCTAGGAGCTAGAGATTACCAACAAAGCTCATATTTGCACAAGACATACTCTGAAATGTCCTCTAGGCCCGGTCGGGATTAGTTTTGCGAAAACTTTAAACCTTTTCGAGAAATTTGAATTTTAGTAAAAAGTTCCCGGGTGATGCACTCAATCGTTAACTGCTTCAGTTTTCTCAGTTGAGGTCGTAATTAACAATGGAAAAGGTAGGTGGAAGTATAGTTGTCAAATACCGGTAAATTAATAAGTGGACTTTTTGTTTTCAGGCGATTTTATCAACAAATATACTGTTGCTGATTGACCTTCCGGACGGGCAATTTCTGAAAACTGTTCTTCTAACCACGACAGCTGTTTGAAGTACCGAGAGCCTTCAGGAGAACCTGCAAGATTTGGCCAAGGAAAAAGTGAAAATTGTGAATTGGGTTGGTGACAGCACAGTTTTGAAGTGTCCATTCAGGTTGATTCGTACTGAAATGCGTGCCAAGTAAAAATGAAATTGTCGCTCGAAGGACCGTGGCATGCCAGGAAGAAGCCTCAGAACCACGTCAAGCTCCGGGACCAGGAGCAGCCTCAGAATCATGTGAAGATCCGTGACAAAGAGCAGCGCAAAAATGACGATGCGGAATGGACGATGACGATTGGAACCGGATTTAGCGTGGAAGAAACACGTCTAGTGTCGTGAAAACAAAGAACATTCTTTTTGGTAATGATAAAATGCAATAAAATGATTGATTTAGCATTGTAACGGTTGGTTTTATTTAATCCAATAAGAATAGTTCAATTCATACAGGAATGGTTCCAAATAAAATTGCGTTAGTTGTAATTTTACACGGCCGTATCGGTTGATGATTTGGGTCATGTAATTTTCAAATCAGATGTAATTTTATGTCTTATTTGACGCTCCAGTTATGTGCATCAAATAGACAGAAAATTACACGTTTTTTTCGTGGTGTGCAAGATTCGGGTGGAAATTGAGTTTTCTCCTGCGGCGCTGGAAAGTTTATTTGTTTCGTGTGGTTTTGTTCGTGGACTTTATCGGATGTTGAACACAGTGAAGGATTATCGAGTTATGTTACACTTATTTTCAACATTTTGGATAATTTATCACACAGAAAATTTGAAAGTATTTACAAATTTATGTTGCTTCAAAAACTGCTCTGATTATTCCCAAAATCTCGAAGCAGCTCAAAAAGTCATCCCACGATCCTTTCAAATTGAGCAACGATACCCCTTGAAATCCCAAAGCAACGGACGAAATCATTTTTCCTCGAAAGCTTTCAAAAAGCTCGAAAAGCGCTCGACCGTCAGCAGAACAGAACAGCACTCTGCTCTCTCAATAAAAAGCCATGTTTGATTCGCTAAAAATTCGTCGCTCGGAACAAAGGAAAATCCCAACTCGGGTGGGGGCGGCGCAAATCAACCGGGAGTCAAGTTTTTTCGAAGAAATAAAATTGCTAGTGAAGAATTGAATTATTAAGTTCTTGCTTCTTGCTCCCAAATCTCATTTGTGTTTGAGAGCAGTAGCAGTAGCAAAAGTTTGCGACCCAAAGTGCTGTCGGACTTGGTTTCTTGTGCTTGCTGCTGCAGCCCTGATTTTCCACAAAAGCAATTTTCACTCGCTTGAAAGCTCTATTAAGCATGCACAAGACACCACCACCACTCCGAACGAACGAACTGGTTGGCACTTTGAAGTTCCGACACTTTCGGAAGAAAGAAAGAAAACTTCTTTTGGCTGGCGAATCGAAGATTGACAATAGCGAATTTTATGACAGTTTTACTCGTTTTTTTTTGCTCTGGAGGTTGCATAGCGAGTCAAGAAATTTGCTGTTCAGAGTTGCTGTCACAAGTTTGGGTGACTTTTTCTGTGCCCCGTTTGATTGCGATGCGATTCAAGTGTACATTTTTATGGAAATTTTTCCGTTCTATGTTTGGGAAAGGGGATTTGACTGCTCTTTTACTTTGAATGGTCGATGTGTGACCTTTTTGATTGGGCCAGATTGAGGGGTGGAAATGGTTACAAATGTTCATATTTGAATGTTTTAGTTCAGGTTTGCTGTCGCAAACAAATTGTAGAACTTTACTCTCAATAAAACGGTTGCTTTGCTGCTTCATACCATAAACCGGTGTTACATTGTATATTTTTTATATTATATTATCTGTGGTGCTTGTTTCAATAAAGAAATTTTTACGCCACAGAGGGTCCATGTATTTTTTTGAAAAAAGTTTAGTCAACAGTGGCTTTACAAAACTTGAACAAGGCTGACATTCATAACATCACATAACATTTATATGGGCATAAATTTTATTAAAATTCATATAAATGCAAGGTTAAGTGAATACAATGTTACAACTTTGCTGACTAAAAGATTCTCTCATTCATAAAAAAATTAAAGAATAGTCAAGATTTTTTAGAATTCTGTTTCAATAATTCCTAGAACTAGTTTTCAAAATGTTTTTTATGACAAGAAAATTGTCCAAATATAATGTAGTTCGTTTTCTTTCTTTCTTGTTTACTGCAAAAAATCTTATTTTTTCAAATCTTCAAATCTTCAAATCTTAAAATCTTCAAATCTTCAAATCTTAAAATCTTCAAATCTTCAAATCTTCAAATCTTCAAATCTTCAAATCTTCAAATCTTCAAATCTTCAAATCTTCAAATCTTCAAATCTTCAAATCTTCAAATCTTCAAATCTTCAAATCTTCAAATCTTCAAATCTTCAAATCTTCAAATCTTCAATTCTTCAAATCTTCAAATCTTCAAATCTTCAAATCTTCAAATCTTCAAATCTTCAAATCTTCAAATCTTCAAATCTTCAAATCTTCAAATCTTCAAATCTTCAAATCTTCAAATCTTCAAATCTTCAAATCTTTAAATCTTTAAATCTTCAAATCTTCAAATCTTCAAATCTTCAAATCTTCAAATCTTCAAATCTTCAAATCTTCAAATCTTCAAATCTTCAAATCTTCAAATCTTCAAATCTTCAAATCTTCAAATCTTCAAATCTTCAAATCTTCAAATCTTCAAATCTTCAAATCTTCAAATCTTCAAATCTTCAAATCTTCAAATCTTCAAATCTTCAAATCTTCAAATCTTCAAATCTTCAAATCTTCAAATCTTCAAATCTTCAAATCTTCAAATCTTCAAATCTTCAAATCTTCAAATCTTCAAATCTTCAAATCTTCAAATCTTCAAATCTTCAAATCTTCAAATCTTCAAATCTTCAAATCTTCAAATCTTCAAATCTTCAAATCTTCAAATCTTCAAATCTTCAAATCTTCAAATCTTCAAATCTTCAAATCTTCAAATCTTCAATTCTTCAAATCTTCAAATCTTCAAATCTTCAAATCTTCAAATCTTCAAATTTTCAAATCTTCAAATGTTCAAATTTCGAAAATGTTCTTCAAATCTTCACATACGCAATGTTATCTTATGTATCTTAAAATAAAAAGTGTAATTTACACTTATTTTAGTTATTTCATTTCTGGGAAATGATAAATTTTTGAAAAAATAAGAAAAAAAATTATGCATAATTTTTTATATTTCTGTTTTGAAATTTTAGCACGTTAGATTTTGTTGATTTGGCATTAGGTTGCTGAAGAATGGCCTGACAAAGAATTAATTTCAGGAAGATTTTTCAATCATAATCATTAAGTAATTATGCTATCTTAAAAACATTTATTGATATGATTTTGAAAATAATCAAATTATTCGCTCTACAGCATTGCCTTGGCGTTCTCGATTGCGAGATTCCTACTCGAAACAATGTGTTCGAAGGCTTGATTGTTGAGGCAATTGCAAACCTCTTTTTACACCTAAGCTTCCATTCACCCCGGGATTCGAACTGACGACCTTTGGATTGTGAGTCCAACTGCCTACCAGCGACTCCACCGAGGCAGGACCCAGGGAGACGACTTCTACACCTGGACTGAGCTATCGACATAACCCTCTAGATTAGACCGGGGCCAAAATTTACTTCCCCATCCGACGGAAGGCGTGGTCAGACAAATCTCGTCTCGAAAAATGCCATCGGGACCATCTGGGATCGAACCAATGCCGACTGGGTGAGAGGCAACCACGCTTACCCCTACACCACGGTCCCAGTGATCAGATTTTCAATATAATGTAATATTTCCTTTTTGAGCTTATTTATTGATTATGAAATGAATAATGACGACAAATAATTTGAAAAGGCTGAAAAAACCTTTTCATTTTGTAAATCTCTAAAAATCAAATTTCAAAAAAATTCATAGCACTTTTATATGAACTGAACAACCCAAATATTTGTTTCGAAATCTTTCACCATGAACTGAATATTTCGTTTACCCATTGATAGGCGATTGAAAATATGTATGGAGAATCTAGTACTCTTCGATTTATCAGCAGGTGGCACGGTTTCCATTTAGATTCAAGCCAGGAATAGTGCGTTACGTTAACCGGAAAGAATTTTTTTTGAACGGATCGAATTTCAAAGAATCTACTAGAAGGAAAGACGCGTGGACATACCGTACCAAACAGTCCGTTGTGATGTGCTGTGTTTTGTGTTTGCAGTTGTTGTAAGCGTCGTGCGCAGGTGACGCTGTTGAGACTTGGAAATTGAATGCTATAAACTTTGTAAAACAGACCAAAGATGATTATCCCGTTTTTTTCCGTTTTGAGTAAAAAAAGTAATTTCTGTATGGTTCCGTAGTTCTGTTGGATAAGGATACGAATCTAAAACAGGTTGAAATCTAAATACTCCAGAGGTTCCACCTTCGTAACCACCATTTTCGACCATCCTGACGAATCCTCGTGCCGATCAAATTATAATTCCTTTCCATTTCCCGTTGCGAAACTGTCTAAACCAGAAAGCTGCGTGCAGTCGTTGCAGCTTCCGCACGTGAATCCATCCTAATTTGGCCACCACCATCGCGTCCCAAAAATGTGGCCAACCTGGGCCACAGATACCTTCCGGTCGTCACGTGGCGTGGCGTGGTGAAAATCCTTTTTCGCTTGGGATCAACCGTCATCAGCAGTGGCATCGCGGATCTGGCCCAGGGATAGTCTCGGACCAAGTGCTGCTGCCGCTGCCGTGGCGCGCCCACAAAACGATGCGGTTAAGTTGTCCAATTAACGCAACCGATCGTGATGGCCAGGGCCACACAGAATGTCGCCCGTTGTGCTAGCTTGGCGTAATTAGGTTTAACGGTGCACTTCAACCAGAGCTTTTGCACCAAGATTTTTGTTACAGACTAAAAAATCCAGCTTCAAAACTACGGGAACTATCAATATAATTTTTTGTTCATCCACTTAAATACTGTCTACAAAATAATTTTTCAACTAAATTTGACTATTTTTAAAATCTGATTTTTGTAGGCTTGGGTCAGTAAGTTTGACAATTTTGAAATAAGAAGATATCCACTTGTTGTGCACCCTTAAATAATTTTAAGTACAAAAAATCACACATAATTAAAATTGTTCCTAAAATTGTGACAAAATTGCACACCGCCGACGCGTACACACTCAAGCGCACGTAAACGGGTCATTTCCCAGAATGACCAAAGGGTATAATTCCGCAAGGCCAGACAATTTCGGTTGGAACCGAGGCGCATATGCATTTTCACGGCTCGGATTGCAGAATGCGTACCGGGGCGTAAAGTTATTTCATTTTATATGAAAAGGATCAAGGGAGAGACAGAGAGAGACTCCCAGTGAGTGTGAAAAAAATATAATTTTGCAAAATGGGGCGAACAGATTTCATTACCGTGCGCTTATTGGCTGCGGGCAAAGGATTTACACAATTTCATTTAAAAAGTGGTGCCATTTTGGGTGGGGCCACGTGCAGATTCATGGAGGTAGGAACATGCAACTGGACAGATTCGAGTGGGTGATTGTGTTCAAATAAAATGACAAAAATCATTGGTATTAAAAGCGATCAGTGAAAATAATAATAATAATAATAACGCATGAATTGACAAACAACTATTTGATTTCATATCTTTTAAAAATTATTGAATTGTAATTAATAAAATTTTATGCAAAGAACTTAGCAAAAACTAAAAATCATGAATTTAAAATTGCTGTATTTGTTTCTGAATAGATCAGATTTTAGATAAATTTAGCTTAAAAAATTTAGCCCAACTTTAAAAAATGTCTAATCGGAAAGGTTTGGAATTTGCCAAAATCCGCGAAAAATCGGGAATGTAAGATTGTTTTGTCCAAAAGTCAGGAATCAAATGCATACTTGTTTGAACATTATTTTCAAACTTTTGAATAATGTTGCAATATGTTGTTCAATTTAATTTCATTCAATTGAACTTAAGCAACTTACTTTAAATTTAAGTAAATTAGTCTTATCAAACTAGATTTTCATTGAAAAAATAAAATTATTGATTTAAAATATAAAATATCAAAATTTACAAGATAATATAAATAATATATAAAAATATTGAAAAAAAATTGACTGCCATTGATACCCGTAATTGTGATGAATAGGGTTAGTCAAGTTTCATTAGTTGAAAAGCCTGATATTAACAATTTAAGAAAGAAGAAAATAAACATTAAATAAAATTGTTAAAAAAAATCACCCTGAATAATTTAAATAATAAGAATCGTAGATAGATAGATAAAAAACAAGCATTCATACATCGCAATTTGGAACATGCATTAAATTTTCATCAGCTTTTCTTCGAAAATTTACAAAATCATTTTTTTTAAATAAACTTGGATCACTTCAGATATAGTTTTTTTTCATCTAGAGAAAATCTGGCCTTTTAAGAACGATTAACTTTAACTTTTTGCAATCTCCTTTTACATTTCCAGTTAAAACCATGAATGAAACACTTTTTGTTTGTAATTTTTGAAAATTAACACTGAAAATGTATTGCTATGTTTTTTCTCTGCATGAAAATAATGAGTGCTTCATTTTTGAAAAGCATTAGCATTAGCAATAAAGGTCGCACAATTCCGGATGGCTGCACAACGCTTATCTTGCTGTTTAACTGTAATTAAACGTATGATAGCACTAGATTTCATCCGGTTACAATATTCCAACACGGGAGATACCATGTTTTCCTCTTTAGATGAGTGTGTAATACTATCCAGTAAGATAAGGGGCTCCTGGCCGGTACCTTGCTAACCTCGGGGATTGGAAGGTATGTTAGTAAACATCTATCTAGAATGCGCAGAGATCTCTACGTCACCTAGTGGTATAGATGTTTGTAGGGAGGTTTTGGACTCAATGTTAGTAAATTGAACGTTTGTTTTTATTAACACCACCACCACCACCACCAAAACCATACCATCACCACAAAAAGCCATGCTAGATTTTAATACAAAAACATTACAAAACGAACACAACAATAAAACCATCTTCCTGGCCCTGCTGCCCACACGATACTGACGCGCAATAATATTAATTACCACAATGACCCCCCACTGCATGCATGACTCGAACATGAACACGAACATAGCACAAAGAGAACACCACAAAAATCTATCTTCCCATCACCACTGCTTGCATGATCCCTTTCATTTTTGAAAAATATAGTTTTTTGAAACTGAATCATCAAAATCAAATATTTTGTTGTCTAATGATGGGAAAATGATTTCGAAGACCATACACACAATAAGGCTAGTTTTCAAAATATAAATATATATATTCGGGAACATATGACCCATCAGGCCTGAAACGGTTGGCTAGTTCAAAGCAATAGTTTGTTATTATTTATTTAGAAAAGAACAGCAAATTTCTCAAAATTTTATTTTTTTCAGCTTTAAAAATCATCAATAATTTTTTGTTATCGGCTATTTGACAAGCTGTCATAAGACAAAAAATTTTTTTTACAAAATTAAATTTTGAATCCTAGAAACCAGCAGTCTGAAAATCACTGTCAAAATAGTAAAAAATATGTTTCAAGATTTTTTTTTAAACTAAGTTATACAATTTTATAAGTTTTCTTTTCAAAAATCACAATTATGTATTTTACAAAAATATATCTTCAGTACCAGATCCACTCTATCGCAAAAAAATCTTTTTAGTCCCCTATTTGATATAGTATTTTGTGAATTTCAAGCCAAATAAATATATCGGTACTTTTTCCCGTTTAAAAAATCCTCACCATAACCTACAACTTTGCCGAAGACACCAATTCAACTAAAAAATCTTTCCTTGGATACACATTTTCAAACATTATCAAGTCCGTTGTATGTGACCAGTCCGCAAAATTGTATGAAGCCATGTATGGAAAAACAAATAATGCAAAATTACTCACAAGTTTCAACCAAATCATAAAATCTCGAAATAATACGACATTCTAGAGAAATACTCACGAAGAAATGCATTTTCTTAGATGATTCAGAATTCATTCATTAGTTTCTAAAGTAGATTTATTTGAACTGTTGATCATTACAAGATTATAGAATGTATTGTTTTGAGGTTGCATCGTAATGACTGTTTGCACTTTCATGCGATTAATGAAATAAAAAAATCCGTAAAATACTTAACCTTTTTTCGACACCCATTACCGCGGGGGAAAAACTGGTAATTGCAATCAATGTTACCTTTAATCCGGCACCCATTGCGTAATCGTTTTTGGGGCTCTGCGCTTGAAGCATGAATGACCCCCCCCCCCCCCAACACACTTGGCCCCATAGTTGCTTGTGCCATGTCATGGTTGCAACTTCATTCGATTAAATGCATTTGTCGGAAAATGTGGATTAGGGTGGTCCAAATCCGGACTTTTTTGGGGCTACCCCCTGAAATCAAAGATTGACCCATCACTAGGCTAAATACCAAATTTGAGCTCATTCTGACCACGGGAACCCCTCCCTCCAATCGCTTAAAGTTTGTATGGGAAAAATCGTCCAAATGTATGGAGAAAAGCAACTGTTTTACTTTTTTACCTGTGGAAGGCGCCATGATTATCCGATTCTTACCATTTCTCAAATGTAGAACCTTCATTAAATTTAGAACAACTTTCCCGAAGACACCATATTTTTAGGATTTTTCCCGCGAAGTTATTAGCGCCCAAAACTGACCCTTTTTGCGCGGCCAGCTGTAAGGGGCTACCTAACAACGATGTTTATTTCCAATGAGTACACGCACGTGCTCTCTCTCAGGTTCAAACTCTCTCACGAGCTTGCTCGCCTGCCTGTTTACCTACAAGCGCGCGCTGTTTCTCTGCTTGGACTTTTGTCGTCGTCGTCGTTTTCGTTTGCTATCCGCTGCGCTGCGTTCTTGACATGTTTATTATAATGTTGAACTAAAATACCAGGTTTGTTTTGAGATATAAAATTTTATGTAATATGTGATCAATAATAGATATCATATTATAAGAGCGTGTGAGAGTGAATACAAATTTGATGAATTAGTTCATCCATGAATCGTCATCTGTTCTGATCCAAACCTAATTGCAAACGTTTTGGATTTTAATTTATCTGCTTTTGTTACAAGAAATGCCATGCAGTTTTTGTAGATAAAAAAGGAAGGAATTTTCGTTAGATTTTTTAAAAACTGAATCCAAATGAGTATCTTAAAGGAAGGCCGCAACTGCAAGATCTGAAGGTAGTTAACGATTGTGCAGAAAGAGATGTTTCCTGAATCGAAAAATTTACAGGTAAACTGACAAAAAATGATAAACAGTTGCAATATTTGTTGCAGGTGGTCTAGGAACACAGAAAGAAATTTCAAGAAAGAATAAAAAAATAATTTTAGAGAGTATGAATGAAACTTTGCAGCAAAAATTGTAAAATTGCCTTGATTTGTACTAAGTATATTTTTGTTAAAGCAAACTACCCAAAGGAACAACATTTATATTACCTGAAGATTTTTTTTTTAAATAATTGAATCATTATCATGTTTCTTTAGCATATACGAAAAACTGCGTGTAATGCTTGGAAAAACAAACAAACCCTGTTCTCATGACATTTGCTGTAATTTTTTAATCGAGCCTAAGCTGTCTTTTCTTTAAACTATTTTTTTTTCAGCGCAGTTTTTTATATTTTTGTCATAATTTAAGAATTTATATGCTTAATATATCTCAAAACAATCCTGCTATTTTAGTTGAAAATTATAATAAACATGCCAGGAACGCAGCGTAGCGGATATCAAACGAAAACGAAGACGACGACAAAAGTCCAAGCAGAGAAACAGCGCGCGCTTGTAGGTAAACAAGCAGGCAGGCAGGCGAGCAAGCTCGTGAGAGAGTTTCGAGCCAAACATTTCATTAGGGCACAAAAGCAAAAACCGCGATTCGAGAAAAACGCTTGCAAAAAATGGACAACTTGTTTCAATTCCTATTTAAAAAATAAGCATGACTGATGGTATTTTTACTGATGATTCGATAAAACACACCATTATCCTCAACTCTGCTTTACTGCTTCTTAATTTATGTTGATTTTCGCAATAAAACTCATAATTTTAAAAAAATCTCGTTATTAGGCCCTTTTAGCTTTCCAACTGCTGTTCATAATGGGCCCTTTCTAAATGCAATTTCGAAGAGAACTAAAAGGGCACTAAAGCGCTGTCACCGGATTGTTGTTTTGAATGATGTTTATGGGCCCTTTTGTTTAGTTAGAAATAATGAGGAATTCAGTGGAAATTTTGATAATTGGTGAAGTTTTATGATCGAATGGAGCAGATAAGGTATGTGAAACATTAAAATTCTTCAAAAGTGCCGCGGGCCGTATTCAATATTGTATTTCGACGAAGTTTTTTTTTCTGCAGAAACCCTTGGTGAAACGTTAACCAAACTTTGTTTTGAAGAGAATTAGTGTTAAGAATGTATGAAAAGTTCACTTTATAACATAGAAAGTTCCTTAACCACGAAAAACTAACGAAAAAGAAAAGGGCACAATTGAACTTTTTTTCTGGTTTGGAGTGAACATTGTTATGTGCCCTTTTGTTTTTTTGATTTTTTCAATAGGAAATTGTTTGCTATCAATCTGATTCTTGGAGGGCATGTAGGGAGTGTACTATGGAGTGTAATAGTGGAATAATCCCGAATGTTTACTTTTTGGTTTTGTGCCCTAATGAAATGTTTGGCTCGGTTTGAACCTGAGAGAGAGCACGTGCGTGTACGAATTGGAAATAAACATCGTTGTTAGGTAGCCCCTTACAGCTGGCCGCGCAAAAAGGGTCAGTTTTGGGCGCTAATAACTTCGCGGGAAAAAATCCTAAAAATATGGTGTCTTCGGGAAAGTTGTTCTAAATTTAATGAAGGTTCTACATTTGAGAAATGGTAAGAATCGGATGATTATGGCGCCTTCCACAGGTAAAAAAGTAAAACAGTTGCTTTTCTCCATACATTTTGACGATTTTTCCCATACAAACTTTAAGCGATTGGAGGGAGGGGTTCCCGTGGTCAGAATGAGCTCAAATTTGGAATTTAGCCTAGTGACGGGTCAATCTTTGATTTCAGGGGGTAGCCCCAAAAAAGTCCGGATTTGGACCACCCTAATGTGGATAAGTGTGTGTACTTGTATAAAAGTATTTTTTTTTGGGTTTGTTTGTTGCACTCTCTGTCGTTCACTCGAAACGGATTAAACCGATTATTTCGTTTAATTAAAATTTCCCGGAAACAATGAAATGCTTTTTCGCTTGTCGTAATTTACTGAGCTGTGAAAAGAATGTACGGCCTCACTCCACAAAAAAAAAAAATGAATCTGAGGGGCGGTGGGGTGGCATGACATGTGTGTGTGTTTCTGTATTGTGAGTGTGGGTTTTCCTGTTTTGGCAGTATTAATTTTCCGGTGAAAAGCGAAATGTTGACAGCCACTCTGGCGGTGGCGGTGGCGGCGCCACGTGGAGCGTCTCTCTGACAGGTAACTTCTGTACGGAAAATGAGATTTCGTCGTGTCACGAGAAGTGCCGCTGTGAAGGCTGTGAATGACAGGGCCTCTTAATACGATTTTGGTGATTTTTATTTGGATGTGTTGTTTGTTTGGGTTTTTATTGATATTTAACCAATATGTTTAAATTTCTAGATTTTTCAAAACCGCTTAAACACAAACCAAAACCAAATTATTACCGTTTTCCGGAATGGCTTCAAAATTATGATTTTCATTCTTTTTATTGCTGCGTTTGACCAACTGATTCAACTTTTATTTTGCCTTAGACATTTTAATGTTGTTTTAAGTTTTCAAAATAATCGGTTTAATCTTTAACCCTCTACTGCCCAAATTTTATTCGAAATTATTTCCCTTGATCCCTTGTTTTTCTGGTTTCATTTTTAGTATTATAATTTGCATTTATCTTGTTTTGTTCATGTTTGTTTTTGGTAGTATCTGGCCTATTCTACCACCTCCTATCGTTACATTTTGCCGATCTATTTTTTTCATGTTCTTACACAGAAAAAAATCAATTCTTGAAACCGTGAAGTCAGTTCACGATTATGAGAACCACGAAGGAATATATTCACGTTTATGGTGCAAATGCACCATACTCATGAATAAATTCCTTCGTGGATCTCACATTCGTGAACTTAATTCACGAATACGGGAATTTATTTTTTTCTGTGTATAGACACTTTTTCATTTATTTGTTTGTTTTTCACAATTTCGTCTATAAAGTGGCAACATTATTATTTCAATTGTAAATAAATGCGTTGAGGCATAGTCAGGGACACTAGAAAAATTACTGAATATTTCTTTTTACTTAAAATATAGGAAATGTTAGTAAAAAAACAGCCAAAGTTGACCCCTAAAAATACATTTTTAAAACATTGGCAAAATCACATAAAACAAGTTAAACTTCCAACCCATAAATTTTCTAAAATTTTTAGAGTTCTTCTTGTCTATGCTTTTTAAACATCAAAAATTGGTTAAAAAAATGATTTTTACCGATTTTGTTAATTAACAATAATATTCGATATCTTTGAAGTTGATGACAGTAAACGCTTCTGTTTCGAAAAGGTATGATATATTTGGGCTCCCTCACGCTTAAATCAACAGAATTGAATTTTACTGAATTTCTTTGCCAACAAATAAAATTGTAAATTTGTTTATAATTTCTTTGGAATCATGTTAAGCAACCATGCGCGGTGCTTATTAGCACATTAGTAACATTCGAAATTTATAATTCTATTTATTGGCGGGGAACCCGCTCTAGTTGAGGACTTAACATTTTTCGTTGTGATTTGATAAAAGGTGTCAATTTACCCAATTATTCATTTACAAAACCAAAATGCACTTAGAATTTATTTCGATGCAGAGGACTAACATTGTACTTTAAGTACGATTACTATACCGAAATTGTTTTTTTTTTTGCAAAATATTGTAACTCAAAATTCTGTTCATATTTCATTTTTTTTTTTTTTTTTTTTATGTTACCAATCACCTCCGTGTACGCACGAGAGCAAGTAGCAGTCAAGTGCTCTGTGCTCTACCGTTTTTTCGAAATTTTTCGCCGTAGTTGTTAGTGATTACCCGCCGGCCGTGGCCGTGGCAGTTCGAGTGCGGCCTCGAAAAACCCGCGAAGTTCGTCTACCGGCCGTGTGCAAAAAGGTAAACAAACCAACGCCGTGTCGGCCGCCATCGCGCAGGGGAGCGTGAGCGCAGATGGAATCGACAAAAAGTATCTACATCCCGGATACGTTCCGAGATCACCAGTGCGAACCCGTTCCGGTACTTCCGGTGCCACGACCAGTGGCACATCAACATCCGCCAACATCCCCATCAGGAACGAGTTCCAGATGCTGAGCGACGACGAAGAAAACAACAACACCGATGGTAGCAGCTCTACCGACGACGACGACGATGACGGACGTGCACGGAAGAAAGTGTCGACGCCAAAAAAGAACAATTCTCCAAAGGAACGTAGACCACCTCCAATTTTTGTTTTGGACACGTTGGCGGACGATATTGACGAGTTGCTGGAAGGCCTCGGATATTGTCTGAAAATCGGTAAGTCGTCAGTGCAAGTTTACACATTTGACGAAAAGAACTTCGACCTGGTTGTGGAGAAATTGAAGCGTCAAAACTTCAAGTTTTACACATTCGACCCCGTGCAGAAGACTGCCGTTAAGGTCGTTTTGCAGGGGTACCAAGACCGCCCGATCTCCGACCTCAAGAAGGACCTCTCGGGTGCTGGAATAACGCCGCGTGACATAAAAGTGCTCTCGCGGAAGACAACAGTCACAGGTACACACACATTGTACCTGTTGTACTTCGACCGCGGCACCGTCAAAATTCAAGACCTGCGGCGAACTAAGGCGTTGGACGGGTTTTGGGTAAACTGGCGGTTCTACTCAAAGAACCCGTCGGACGCAGCACAATGCCACCGTTGCCAGAAATTCGGCCACGGCTCGCGGAACTGCAACCTCCCGCCCCGCTGTGTGAAGTGCGGTGAATCACACCTCTCTGAGGCGTGTGCACTGCCGTGCAAAGCGGACTTGGGGGACAAGGCAGAGCAAACGAAGGCGCGCATCAAGTGCGCCAACTGCGGAGGTAACCATACCAGCAACTACCGTGGATGCAGCGCACGGAAAAACTACCTCGAGGAGCAGGAAAAGAGGAAGAAGAAAGCAGCAGCGTCCCACCCTCCTCAGCGAAGTACGAGCGAAACCGTGCCGGCAGCTGGTCATCGTACGGTTCCAGCGGACAACTCAGCGTTCCCTCCTGGATGGGGGCGATCGTTCGCCAGCGTGGTCGCTGCCGGCAGTGGCAATACGGCCCAGCAAGAAGTTACCGGAGAAGATCTCTTTACCCTGCCAGAGTTCTTTGCTCTCGCAGGGGAGATGATGACGCGGTTTCGGACCTGCCGTAACAAGGCGGAGCAATTCCTGGCCCTTGGGGAGCTGATGATCAAGCACATCTATAAAGGATAAAATACTGTGATCTAGTTTTAAGCTTTTTCTATTTCTATCCCCTTTCCCTTGCAATTTTAGTAAGTTTTTTTTATATTTTTCTTACTCTTGGTGACACCTTTATTTACAAGCAATAACTGTTCCAAAATGGATCATGATGTAACACACAGCTGTAAGGAACTCCAAAACTCTGTTATGTACCTCAAAAGAACTTATTGTATCTTGATTATTCACCAATAAAACCGAATTGAATTGAAATTATGTTACCAATAATGCAGAGAAAAATATTTTCAGTTGTGAGTTTCAAGATCTTCAAATCAGTAATAGTAGTTTATGCAACAAGTTGCAAAACGAGATTTTTTTCAATACGAGTCGTAAATTTATCCAACGAGGTTCACCGAGTTGGATCAATACGCCGAGTGCTAAAAAAATCAAGTTTTGCATCGAGTTCCATACAATATTTTTTTGCATTTCAGAAAAACACCCATTGAGTGAAATTATAAGTCAAATGTTTGTCAATAAATCTTTTGAATAAAAAAAATATGAAAAGTATAACTTTTCAAAACATGTAATGAAAAGTTCAACTTTTCAGCACCCATTTCAGTGCTGAAAAGTAGAATTTTTCAGCATTTATTTTGAAAAGTGTTGCTATTCGATTCCGTTATTTTTGGAACAGAAAAGTAGGCTATTTCGTTGCTCAAGAATGACAGGAAAAGTAAGAAGTTTCACTACGTAATTGCAAAAAATAAAGTTTTTTTTTTTGATTTATAAGTGCATTCAGAATGTCTTCATATTTTTCATTAAAAGCTCAAAAAAATGCGGATTGTAATAGTTTTTCTCAAAAACTCAAATTCCTCACATCCGTAATTTTTATTTTAGAGATTTTTGTTACGATTAAGCGCACCAAAATCAGCAATTTTTGTGACAAAGAGAATCGTGGTCGAAATTTCGGCCACCATGTTAATTAAATTTCACAAATACTTTGTTTTGGCCTAAGTTTTTTTTAATTTTAAATTGAAATTGTTAGAGAAAAGTTCTTACTGTTTTTGATAGCCACCGAAAGTTTGATTTCTGTGAAATTTGTTGACGTAATATTGAATGTTTTACCCTTTGAAATGTTAGTCTTGATTAGAAAAAAATGTTTTCGAAAACATCGGAAAATTTCACGAATGTTTCATTTTTTAAACATTGAAAATCTGAACATTAGTTGCTGAGATATCGGTATTCGAAAATAATGGAATGTTTGAGTGAGACTTAGAAAACTTCAATTTTCCTGTTTCTTTTTCTTTAAGCTACTTTGTCTAATTTTCAGAAATGGTCACTCATGGTCACTATTTGAAAAATCAAAAGTCTCGAAAATTATAAAATACAGATTTAGGGAAATTGAGTTTTCCATAAAAAAAAGTTAATAAAAAAAAATGGCAAAAATTCCGCCAGCCTATTTTTTTTCGGAATAGTCCTCATCAGTACCTATAACTTTACCAAAGCCACCAAATTGATCAGAAAATTCATTCAAGCGTTAGAGATTTTCGTACCATTTACAAAATAGCAAAAACCAATGATACAAAATAGCTTCTTTGGTCAAAGGGAAGGCCGTGCCAAAGTTTGGGTCAAATAATAAAATAAAAATAAAATCCTTTCCGGTTTGATAGAGATATGCTCCATTCAATTTAGATTGTTCGACATAGAATCGTTATCAACTATATTATTTTTTGTTGTAAAATTAGATTTAAAATAGAAAACGGTTAAACCGGAGTTATACAAAATGTGGTTAAGTAAATAAATTTGAACAAATACAAAATTATGATTGTTGAAAAACACGCTTGCATAATTCATATTTTAAAATCCTTTTTAGTTTTTCTAACTAAATTTCCTCCCTCCCCCACTTTTGTCTAGATAGTTTTCCCAGGCTAGTTAACACAAGTGTTTGAAATCACAAAGCTCACACGTTTTGGGGACGGTTCAAACCCAACCGTGGCCACTGCCACCACCATCGTAAACAATTCGGTGCAGCAGGATGGAACCTTGGACCCATCATCAGGCACCACCGTTCTCAACCACCAGAGTGCAGCAGCACACCGGGACGAAGGGTGAATTTGACAACGAATTCAGTTTGTAAAACACTGGCAACAATTTGCTCCATAATCATGCATATTCATAAGGTAACAGTTTTCCCTGTGCCACTTACAAAACAATATTTAAATTTACCGCCCCCCCTCCCCCCCCTTTCTCTGAACCTTCGACCACAAATTGCAAATGGGGAAAATTGTGTCTCCCCTTCGTGTGGTGGGAAATTGCAGTTGCGAGATGATGTGGGGGGAGGGGGAGGAGCATTTCCGGTGTTGGTGTCCTGGCTGTCCTGGTTGGTTGGTGCTGACAGAATCAAGATCTCATTCCGAAAACGGGGCGCCAATGCGGGTGACAATTGTAACAACTGATGTAAAGTATTTATGTAGATGTGATGCAAGTGTGCGTGAACGTCTGTTTGTGTGTGTGTGAGAGTGAGGTTTTGTGTGGTTTTGTGGGAATTACAAACAGCTTTTTCCGGGGCAACTTCAATTTCCTGGAGAATAATTTGAGGGGGGGCATTTGCATTTGGTTCTTGATTTTGGGTTATTTTCAAATAAAACGATTTTTGGTTATTATTCTGAGATCAACATCAACGAGCAATGTGATGGAATTGGTATTAAAACAAATCGCTGGTTCGTGAGGAAGCATTAACATGTTTGGTTGGTTCAACCATCGCCACCCCGAACTCATAAAAGAAGAGTTTGCTGAAAATGAATGAAAAATCGAACAAACCTGACAGCATGTTGGAGCATGGTGAGTAGCGAGTTCTACTATACGATACCAAGGAGCCAGTTATTCATGAGCAATATCCAACGAAAGTGGCGAGCGTGTCCCCGGCACCTTCTGTCATTGCCGGAGGCACTTTGGAAGTATTCCGGAATATCCCAAAGAACACACTAACTAGATTCCAATAGCCGAGCTTCCGTGGCCGTGAGGTTACGCGTTTCGCCTTGTAAGCGGAAGGTGATGGGTTCGATTCCTGTCTGGCTCGGCAAAGTCAGATCCCTTCAAAGAGTAATTCTACTCACTGGGAATACTGACCGGTAGGGGATGGGTTTCGATTAGCGGCGTGCTGGGTTTCCAATCCAGAGGTCGTGAGTTCGATTCTCGTACCGGGATGATGATGATGATGATGAATAGCTTTCCTCACCACCCACTCCTGCCGTTATTTCATTGAAGCTTGCAAGTAAAACGAATAAAAAAGAAACCTCGGGAACCGTCCAAAATGAAGATGGTCTATCAACACAAACCGGAAGGCACCAGAGGATGTGCTGCTATCAATCCGGATTTGCTGGTGCTGAGCTGCTGTTTGCCACCGTGTCAGGAAATGAAGTGTGGAGGAAAATATTAAAAACGACGATTGTAGATCCGGACCGCTCACTGTCGCCTCGTACGTTTTTGGTAGCCCCCTCCTGTTGCAGTGGTTTAGGATGACCTGATAAAGTAATGCAAAGATTTAACACAAAATTTGCGTACAATGAAATTCACCGTTTATCTTTAAAATTGTTAAATTACAAAATCTTTTTTTCTTTGATATTTTTTAAAACACAACCAAAAACCAAAACCAAAACCAAAACCAAAACCAAAACCAAAACCAAAACCAAAACCAAAACCAAAACCAAAACCAAAACCAAAACCAAAACCAAAACCAAAACCAAAACCAAAACCAAAACCAAAACCAAAACCAAAACCAAAACCAAAACCAAAACCAAAACCAAAACCAAAACCAAAACCAAAACCAAAACCAAAACCAAAACCAAAACCAAAACCAAAACCAAAACCAAAACCAAAACCAAAACCAAAACCAAAACCAAAACCAAAACCAAAACCAAAACCAAAACCAAAACCAAAACCAAAACCAAAACCAAAACCAAAACCAAAACCAAAACCAAAACCAAAACCAAAACCAAAACCAAAACCAAAACCAAAACCAAAACCAAAACCAAAACCAAAACCAAAACCAAAACCAAAACCAAAACCAAAACCAAAACCAAAACCAAAACCAAAACCAAAACCAAAACCAAAACCAAAACCAAAACCAAAACCAAAACCAAAACCAAAACCAAAACCAAAACCAAATAAAACATTTGAAAAACTTTACTCTATTATCTACTTTATTATCATGAGACACCCTACTTCCCTGCTGGTAAGCCAAATCCGAACATTGCTAAAGGAAGGTGCAAATCCTCTATCTAATACTTTTATCTGTTCAATATATTCTCATTCCAGGGTGCTGTGCTGTGTCGGGCTGAGCTTTGGGAGCACCACACTGAATTATGCATGCAATCGAATCGAAGTGAGGTTGACGTGAGTTTGCCGGCAAAGAAGAGGAAGATCCTCCCACATCATTTTCCTATGAGAAAAAGAGGGCAGAAGGGGATCCTACAACACACGGAATAACCGAGTTTGCTATCCACCACAAAACGTTTTCCGCCTTTTGCAAGCAAGCCAGCCAGCAATAAGCTCTCCCGCTGTAGCTCTTTTTCTAATGCTGACTTTTATGAGCGAAGTATAAGGAAAATCAAGCCAACCGTACCGAGTACACCGGAACGATCAGCAGCCTGCCAGCCAAGGCAGTAACCGGGGTTCCTCCGACACGGTAAGATGCAAAATCGAGCCAAATAAAAATGCTAATATCAATAAAAATAAATATCTTAACACTGAGCGTAACACAACCCGGCGAGCGAGCAACACTACCAGCATTAAGGGAAACCCCCAAGTGCGCCGTAAAAGACTAACATGAACCTGGCGCCGGGGAATGTCGAGGCCCGAAGAGCCCGGAATGTCCCGGAAGAGATAACAGTATCATCCCAGCGACAGCAGCGCCGTCCGTATTGTTCCGATTTTGGCCGAGCGACTGAAACGATACACGTGGATTATTGAAATGTGCCGAGTTTCGGAGAATGGCCGCAGTTTAAATGCTGTTTGTTGGTTGTACCTTGGCTTTGTTGGAAAATGGTTTATTGGGGGCGTATAATTGCGTAGAGATGAGCCTTTTGAATTGGGTTAATTATGGATCTCACAAAGTGTTATTATACCTAAAGTTTTCAAAAAGACAACCTTTCAGATTGAAACTTTAGAAGAGTATCGGAAAGTATTACTTTTCGATACTAATGCTGAACTTTTCAGCTCTCAAATGGATGGTGAAAAGTACTTTTCAGTACTGTAATGTTTGGCGATGAAATGTAGCCCGTTTTATTATTTGAGAATAGCAGGAAAAGTAAGTAGCTTCATAACGGAATTGTAAAAAAAACAAGATGTTACAAGCTAAAGATATCAAAAATGATAAAAAAAAACTAACTTAATCCACCTATGTGGCTGATGCCTTCCACACTCTTTACCAACAATTGCGGATTTGATATAGATCCGATATAAAAACGGAAACACAAATATCACTTATGTGGTCATAACTCGAAACAGGTTGCAAGATGTTTTGGACTCGTTGAAAAAGTCTTTCGATTATCTAACCAACGATGGGTTGGATGAAAATGTTTACATATATTTAAGTGTGTCCCGGCTTCAAAAAAGAACATACATATCACTTAAGTGGTCATAACTTACCACAGTGTTGCCAGATCTTCAATGTTTTGGACTCGTTGCCACAAAAAAGTTAACTTCCCAGATTTGTATCTGTTTATTGAAAGTAGTTCAAATCAAAAAGTCTACTTTTATCGATGTCAACTATATTAACATTGGAACTTTTCAGTTACTTTTTTCTATTTAACTGGAAAAGGTTTTTAGGCAAATAAATATATAATTTGAAACCGGATTTACCCGGTTTCAATTTTTATATTTATTAGCTGGATTTTTGTTCTTCAAAGTTAGTGTTATTTGCTCGGAAACGAATGTCATTTGATGTAATTGATTTCCTCTCAACAGTCCACATCAATCACGACAAACGGAAATCGAATTTACATTGATGAATTCGCAAAAATCGACAAGTGCCACGAAAAATATCGACGAACTCTTTCAGTTTGCCTACCCGAATATTTAATTTTCCGGTTCAATTACATTTACGGCCAGGGCCCCGGCGATGGCCTGAAAAAAGCTACCGAACAACTTGGGCAATATGGCGGCGTTTGTTTATAAACATCGCGAAGTGTAAACATGATTTTTTCTTGAGTTCAAAAGTGAAAAGAGTTTGAGTTGCAGCTTCTAAATGTAAAATGTGTAGAATTTATGTGGATACTTCGCAGAATCACAAGATACTGGCAACGTTCCGCTTGAAGAGCAGGAGAATGTACCAAACAGCGAACGAGAAAGGTCAATTGCACAACTCCAGCACTCCAAAAAGATCCGACTTAGAAAACTACTCTACCTCCAACAACAACGCCCATACAAAATTGATAAAAAGTAAGCCTACTATGACTCCGACTGCAGATAATTTAGCGATTTTGACTCCAGTTCAACTCCAGCTCAGAATTTGTCGATTCCACCTCCAGCGCACCAAGAAGACCCGACTCCAGTGGTTCCGACCAACGTTCCGACCCCTTAGCACTGATATATTTATTTAATTTTAGGCAATAAAATCAAATGTGTATTGATTTGCCCACGTTTGTTTCAAAGTGTTCCAGAAAGTGTATGAAATGATGAATGTCTCCCAAATTTAGACAAAACAAAATTTAATTATTGAATTTATAATGGTATTACGCTACCAAACTATAATAACAATTTATTATAATGTTAAATTCGGGAAAGAACACTTTTTAAAAGCAATTTCCATAAAAAGGCACACATAAACAAATTATCAAATTACCCTGAAACAGTATTTATGATGTGCGATATTAGGGTAATACATCCGTTCCAGACTGTCAAAATTCCAAAACGTCAACGCATCCTCCGCCATTCTTCGGTACGCAGCTTTTGTTCCTGTATGACGTTTCGAGGCGAGGCCCTGTTTACGGCGGTGGTAAGTTTGTTCAGTTTGTGGAGAGGTAGGCACTCACAGAAGATGGTTGAGAGTAAAATGACTACAAATTTGTCTGATAGAATTATTGCAGTCGCGAGAAATTATTGCACCATGTGTTCATCCGTTCATCTGTCAGTCTAAGCCCACGTAATATTTTTAAACCAACTAGTCGCCACCAAGTTTTATTAAGGTTTTATGGTAGTATCTTGATTGCTTAATAGTTTTATTTGGGCATTCACCGTAACCAATAAGCAATAGCTAATTAATAGGTTCTAACAGGGTTTTATGCCGCGGACATAAAACCTTGTGACAATAAAAGCTAAATGACTTTCAATAAGGTTTTATGAAAGTTTTAAGAGAGTCTTGAAAACCCAGTGGCAATGTCATGCCAAACGGTTTTATCGCATGCTTCTTTAAAACCAAGTGTGTTTTAGCTATCAAGTGTCACTAGGCATGCAAAAAGATTAATTAAAACCATAAGCGCTTGAGATAGCTTTTAACGCGGCCAATTAGCAATGCATAAATATGGCGTTAAACGCGCGTTCTGATTGTGATTGACCGCCATCTTGGTTGAAAAAATAAAGAACTGAGAAATTTGATTTAAATTTGACAAAAACACTCATTTATGCTGAATTTCTGATATAATTTATAAAGCGATTGATTTTTATAAATAATTTTAACATTTTTTTGAAAGAATTGCAATCAATTATTTTTTAACATTAAAAATTTTGATTACAAATAATGACTTTTTATGAAGCAAGTTGATTTTTTTTGGCTCTATCTCTCCTACATTTATCAATAAAATTTCAACCGCAGCTGAATTTCAGCCACCAATTGCGAGAAATAAGCATTCAAGTTATTTTGATTACCCCCCAAGTAACAAATGATATGCTTATTATTCTTATAAGTTTTTATTAAAGTTTTAAAAAGTGCAATAAAGTATTACTAAAGCTTTGATTAAAACCTACTTGTTTTATGGTCATGAAGCTTAATAATAGTTTCAAGATTTCTTCAAGATCATGTTAAGAATTTTATATTAGGTTTTAATTTGGTTTTATTCCTTACACTTTAAACTATCTTGAAGAGGTTGTTTTGTTGCTAAATGACTTTAACGAAGTTGTAAGACTTAAACTTTCAGTATCTCTGCAACTTCGTTCTCTGCAGAACGTGAAGCTGTTCCCTAAACAATTATTCGTGAATATTCAGTTAGATTATTCATTGTTACGTTCAAGGTGTAATAAAAATGGCTTTTTGTTGTTTCTTATTGTGTTTTAGTTTTGATGAAAAGAATAATATATAATATTTTCCTGAAATAGTTGTTACTGTTGTGTGCCTTGGAATTGGCTCAAAAAAAGTGCTTTTAAAGATTTAGTGAATTTTTATTTCACCTGTCCAAACACATCCGACTTTGCCTGCGGTTCTTACATTGTGGGAAATAATTCTATATTAAAAAATAATAATATTAATTTATTTCCGATAAAGTGTGCTTGGTTGATAGTTTTTGGGGAACACTTCTGGAGCGTCATTTGGAAAGGTCGCAAAAGCATTTTGATAGCTGGAATTGTTTTGCAAATTCTGAAACAACAGGTAACTAGGAGAAAGTGGGGCAAGTGTAACAAGCTAAGGAAATGCTCGTTATAACCCATTAAAAAGTTAAAAAATCTGTCGGATTTTATTATAATCATCTTATTCTAGGTCTTGACTAAGATTTTGTTTAAACAAGTTTTTAAAAAATCCTGTTTTTGAATGTGAAAAATTGATTTTAAAATTTTTGATTTTCCGTACGTTCTACACGCAACCGAGAAACCAGTGTGGGAGCCCCTCTCAATTTCAACCGGTGATTTTCCCAGAGAACTGTGCGTTTAACCCACCCGATCCAAAAAATACGTTTGAAATATTTCATTTCGTTCCGCAAACACTAATACATAATCACAAATTTATGTGTTTCGCTTGTAGCGTGTAAAAGATTGAACGTGTGTGCGTGCTGGCCAAGCTGACGGCGCCGACACTTTTCTGACAGGTCTGCCATTTCAAAATTAGCTGTTGCTGAGATAAGAGGTAAGTTTTTTTTGCAGAGATGGTTCCGCCGGAGCGGCCGAAGAGCTTTTTTGCCGCCGCGGAAGAGCCGGATTCTTTTCGCCAAACCTGCCGCTCTGAACTTTTAGATTAGAAGATTGTTTTTCTCCCGGACGGTTCCCGCCGGTTTTTGTTATGCTTCGATCTTTTGCCGTCGCCGAAAATTCCAGTGAGTTGCCTCCGGTTAGGCAGAAAACGTCCGGGAGAAAACCAATCAATTAATCGGAAAGTTCAGAGGGGCAGGTTTGGCGAAAAGAATCCGGCTCTTCCGCGGCGGCAAAAAAGGCCAGGAAGTGCTTCCTCCGATTTGTACTGACCGGGAAAAAATGAAATTTTCATTGTGTTGGACGCCATTTTGAACAATTTTACGGTGGGATTGTGGGGCGATGATTCAAAATGGCGTCCACCACGATGTATTTTTTTCTCCCGGGCGGTTCCAATCCAAACTTAAATTATTTTGGCGGATTTTTGGAGGTTCACTGATGGCTTGCGTTCTTTCGGTCGTGTGTTATAATCGTATAACTAGTGGGGCAAGACGAGCAACCCGTTGGGGCAAGAGAAACAATGCATGAAAAAATATGGTAATTTGCTAACAATTGAACTGTTATCACTTAGATACATCAGATTAGAATGTATTTGAATGGTTTCTTCCATTTTTAGATTAAATAATAATATTTTACTAAAAATTTTATCGTTTTTACGAAAAAAAAAATACTACTTCGATGATAAATAGTAAATTTTCATAATATCACTATACTTTGTATGTACAATTTTTTTTAACGATTGTTTATCAGTTTTTAAGTACTTTCATGTATTTATTTCCCAATAAAATATGTTGTTGCAGCAATTCGTAATTTTTTCCATACTAAAAATCCATATGGTACACTTGCCCCACCTGAACAAGATTTTTTAAAAGCTCTCAACAAAAATAACCAAAAGTTAAATCATACTTCGTAATAGGTGCATGTCATTGGTAGGGACACTTCTGATCTAGGAAAAATTGCATTTTGATAAAATGAGCCTTAAAACGAACCCTAAGCCTTATTTTGCACTTTCCAAATATTATAAGAAAACAAAGGTTTCGAAAAAAACTTCATTAAATCTTATGCCCCGTGGCGTTTACGTCATTTTGGCGGTTATGTGGTAGTAGAATCAGCTAATTGCATTGCTAGCAACAATTCATCATACTGGAAATAATCAAAATTGTACCAATTACGGCCGTAGGAGCGATTGTTCCTCTTGCCCCATATGGTCGTCTTGCCCCACCTTCCCCTATTTAACAAAACCCGTAGTGTTAAAAGGTAACCGGGAAGCCAGCTTTTGTTTTGTGAAAATGTTACCTTTTGTATCGAAACTTGTAGAATAGTTCCAGCAGTCAAAATGCTTATCCGCCATTTTCCCGTGTTGCTACATGTCTGCAGACTATTGAGATTTAACAAGGACTGGCATAAATACTTAAGGTATACAAAAGGCTATCCATAAAACATTATATTCGTAAATTAGTCTTCGATAAAACCCATCAGATCTAGTTTTGTGTATTGTTACGCCCAATAATTGACAGTTGCGCTCAAGGTGTCATTTGTGCTATTGTTGCAGTTTTTTTTTGTATTTTTTTGTGAATAACTATTTCAATCAATAATATGGTCTTTTTGTACTGTCTACTTGTGTAAGTGAAGGGAAAAGTGAAAAAACTGCGGTAAATGTTGTGACGATCACTTAACAATAGTGATAATAAGGACCGTGTTTATAAAGCTACACGAATAAAGTTGCGTTAGTTGGTTCTTCATTAAGTGATTTTATGTGTGTTCATGCTGTGTGTTTTTTAAATGAATAAATATCGTTAAAAAGCAAAAAACCTTTCTTTTTTTATTCAGTTATTTTGAAATTCAATTTCTCCACCAACGAAGGCGATCTACTTGCAGCTGAAAAAGTTGCATGTGCTACGGTCCCGCCATGTGTAATCTTGAGGCAGTTTTGAGGCAGAACTGCTCAAGAATGAATAGATTTAAAATATATTTAATCAAGAGCATTTATACTTATCGAATTTCGCCATATTGCTGAAAGAAGCAAAGGACAAAAAAACGCAGCCATATTGAATTTGGAAGCAACAACAAGCAAAAATTATCAGTTTTTGAAAAAATCTCAACTTTTTTTCAGGGAATTGAAAGTGCTCACATAACTGTTGTGGCTTATTATAAGTATAAACTTCAACAAATATTTCTTAGTTACAATAAATAATATTGCCAAATTATTATCATCTGCCATCAGTCATTGTATTTGCGTGTAAGAAAAAATTATTTTAATCAAGTAAATTTGTATGTCATTCCCTCTGATGTACAACCTTTTGGTTTTAGTGCAAAACAAATAAATAAATACTTCATGCTCTGATATAGCATTCAAGAATAATTACAGACTTCAAGAAAACCTTTATCCAAGCCAAGCAGTTTTAATCTTGTTTTGAAGAGCTCTATAATGTATTTATAAAGCACACATTAAAATTGGTAAGTTTTAACATGCTCCTCAAAAATACTCTTGGTAACCTCCTAAAATAGTCCATTTTGGATTTAATGTTGATTTAACTGGTATTTAACTCAGCATGTAGAACCATAAAGCATTTCATTTGAATTTTCTTAAGAATTCTACAGAAACTCTTTGAGACTGTTACAAAACTGAAATTGTTACTTGGGCCCCAATATCTATTCTTAGTGACTAGGTTTTAACAAAGGTTTTATTTAGACTTTAGAGGATATTAATAGGATTCAGTTGTAAAGCCTTGAACTCCTATGTAGGTTTTATAAATAGGCCGTGACAACCTTTTTTGGAGGTCCTTTGGGGTTTTAACAGAGGTTTATTGGGGTTCTGGGGAGGTTGTTACGACTTAGTGGTTTTAATTTTGGTTTTGGCTGATAGGGTTCATAGTGGTTGTGACAGCTTTGATAAAGCCTAAAATGTTACTTGGGAGGGCTTTTCCTCTCAGAAGGAAGCTACGCTACTTTGGGTGTAAATACACGGAGAAAAAACAGTTCCCAAAATCGTCAATAAGCGTTTATGATTTTCGGAACCACGAACTTACCATGCAATTCAAACACTTTGTTCTTGGTTCCGAATACCATGAACGCTTGTTCACGATTTTGGGAACTGATTTTTCTCCGTGTATATTCGAGTAAAGCTTGACCCAATTCTGTCAGTAAACATCAAAGTACACACAGCACACAAAATACTTTCCGAAATGATGTTTGCAATGCGGGAAATTCAACAGTGAAAAATAATGTTCATCCTCTGTGTGTGTGTGGTGACATGACAACCGAAAGATGACAGAACTCATTTCAGGACGGTGCAACTCACTCCCTGTCCGAACGAGCCTTATTCGCGCACCAACCGCAAAGTGCGGGTAAATATTCGCTGAAATACGTGCGCTTCTTCAAATAGTGGCAATTTGTTGCCCGGTCACGTGGAATGTATAATTGTATGTGTTTTGTGATGTTTTTGATGCAGAATGTAGTCAAAAGTTTCAAAGAATCATTCATTTTTTTTAATATTTTGAAATTATTTTGTGTTTCCTACTATTAGCTGGTTCCAACAGATCAAACTACTTAAAAAAACACCTAAATAATTTGAATGTTAGTGTACAATAAAATTGATTCTACGAAACCTTCCACCAAGTACATGAATGTTCATTGATTGTGGTAATTGTTCCACGAACATCATTAATCCACCGCTCTACAACGCTTCACAATCGGTGTACAGCTTTGTCTCAATCATTTCGATGTCACCGCGCTCGCTCGCCATTCACATTAATAACCCGCATTAATATTAATTGCTGCACCACAAAAAGGTCAAGCATAAAAAAAAATCTCGCGCTCAATTCAGTTCCATTTTTATTAATGACACCGACACTTTGCCTCTCCCCGGTGTGTTATAACCTCGATTTAACACTATCTTGAACCGAACCCACAAACACGCAAACATACACCTGCTGCTCGCATACACCATCACACAGCCAGAGAGGTGGATCAATTATTAACACTCTGACAAAAATGCTTTTTAAGTTTAATGAACCGCGAATGGGATCTACCACGTATTGCCGGGGACAAATGATTTGTTAGCTTTAGTCGCTGTGACTATGTTGAAAACAGCAAAAAAAACGTTTCATTTTCATTAAGCCGGGCACTTCTTGCCGGCTCTCGTATAAATTTCCATTTCCGCACCTGACAGAACGAAAAAATAAATTCAAAAAGCTACCACATCCAAACAAATTGAGTGCCCAAATAAAACAAGTTCCGTCCAACGCAAATGGAATATGCTTGTAGTTTTTTTCCGGATGCAACTGGGGTCTCCGTTTTCAGGAAGACCCCTTTTAAAAATTTAGATTAAAACATCAAATTATAATAAAAATACTGTCTGCGAGAATGAAAAATAATGCCTGTGTGTTGTGTTGCTGCTGCCGAGAGGTTCGGAAAAATTGCACCAAATAATGGAAACCCTTTTCCCGGGGTTTTGGGACTCTTCTGGAAATAAACTTGGGAAGCGTAGGGTGGTCCCTAATACAAATGAAGTTGGTGATCGCAGATAGGTTTTATTTACATTTATTTCCAATTGAACATCATGAATCTTTTAAATATTTGTGTAGAAATATATAAAGTGATTAGAAACAAAAAACTTTGATTGATAAATTCTTTTGAAACATAAAATGAAATGTTCACTTGGACATAAAAAAGCTTTTTGATACAGTTTTCTATTTTCTAATTACAACTTGTTTCCTGAAACGGTTTGATAGCTATTAAGAATTCATAAATGAACTTTTTTTTTATTTTTGATCGACTGGGATATTTTCAACAAGGTTTCAGCAATAACCTTATCGTGGTTTGATAACGACATAAGATAATTTTATTAAGGATAGCCTTCGAAAACTCATTTTAAGTTACTTTTTCTATTTTGTTTAGACAGAAACATATTTTTTGATAACAAAGCATGTTTAAAAGTATATGATCTCATTTTTTAGAAACAAAAGTTGCAATATGGGTATGTTTTGAAAACATGTTTACCGTTGCACAATTTTTTGTGCTAAATATCAAGACGCAATACTTGTAATAGTTTTTCACTGAATTGCAATAAATAGTGTAAAATACGCAAGAAATCACTAAATACTGTAATCCGGAGTGACATTAGTATGAGTTCAGTTGATTTTTAAATTTTATCCTACTGGTTAAGTTTGTCTCAAGGTTCTTATTTTAAAAAAGTGCAAATTTTATGTTTCACGTTAAATTTACTTTTGCTGCAATTCACCGAATTAGAAGAACTAATGAATAGTTTTTACATTTTATATTTCAGTACTTAAAATGCATACAAATTTGTCATTTTTTTTTCGAATTTGGTTTCAAAAATACTCACAATTTACAAACTACACACAAACTAATTAAAGAAATCTTTTTTTAATTGAAAATTGTCCAAACAAAACCGAAAATGTACTCCGTTTCCAAATTCAAACTCATTATAATCTTGACACTTTGAGAATATTTCAATAATCTTATTATCACCAAGGTTTACGTAATTTCAAACACAAAATTTCACACAAATTTCGCGAAACGTGAAAACTGCTTAAATAATTCAGAAAATCTTAGGTTAAATTACAGAAACTACTTTTTATGCTTTATTATATATCATATTTTTATTGAAAAATAAAATACAATATAGCATCGAAAGTAGTTTCAAAAACTCAAAACTAAAAACACTAAACTAAAAAAATCTTCATTACATTTGAACATGACGCAAAAACAAACTATTCCTAATTCCCAAAAAAGTTTCCACGTGGTTTATGGGCTTAGTAATAATAATATATAGTAGTTTCAACCTGACTGTAAAAATAAACTTAATTAAAAATCACTTGGCAGGATTAATTTAATTTATAACGAAATTTACAAAATATTATTCAATATCAGAACAAAAAACAAAAAAAAATGTATTTTTTAACTCTCACAGGATTTCTCCACCCAAATAATTAAATTTCGTGAAAATTAAACAGGACTCAGAAAAAATCTGAAAAGTCAATAAAATAAAATTTTAACACCTAAACTACTAAGATCGTGAAAAAGGGGGAATTTATATGGAAATTCACCTCTTTTGGGAGTTTAGAAATACTACTTATTTACTGCAAATCAAACTTAAATTTTTGTATTTTTTATTTCAAAACACTCCTTTCAAATGAAAAAAAAAACAAAAAATGTACAAAATTGTTATGCGAATGAAAATCTTTCTAAATTTTGATATTTCTTTAAAAAACTAATAAACTATCTTTGCGGTAACTTGATGCTTCCAAAAATATGTGTTTTAATTTAACTGATTTTTGTTAACATCATTTAAGTATTTGCAGCATTCACTTCTCAATGATTATTGTAACAATTTAATGTTAATGTATGTTCTGCTAACAAGTCTTCAATTGATTCATACCACGCTTTTCAATTGAAAGTTTTGAAAAAGTTGGTCGTCATCGATCATGGCCGTTCATGGTCACCCGCGACAGACACAGACGACGAAACAAAGAGAAACGCAAAAAGTAACTTTTTCAAAACTTTTTTTTTCGTAAAATCGCGATAACTCGTGATGTTTATAAGCAAACCCCTTATGTCTATACATCAAAATTTTTGTAATTGTCTGCTCTACAGGTTTGTAGAACATTGTTACACTCTAAAAAATAACCCTGCAAAGTTAGAAAAAACACGAAATCTTAAAATGAAAAATTTTGTTCTAAATGAAAAAATGACCCTTCTGGGTCAATATAGATTTGAGAAGAACATTAAATTTCCCATAAAATGACATGTTCCAAATTTTTTTACAGTCGAGTAACAGAAAATGGGAGAATTTTTAAAACTTTTTTAGTGTTTTTTTCAATGAAAAATACGTTTTTTCGGAATTCTGTGTACGCCATCAAATTGGGCGTCTAATTTTACATAAAAGTCCCTTTGACACCAAATTTCTATCTCATCACCGTTTCAGGCTGCAAATTATTGAAAACACCTCTTTTTATTGCATGTTCAAAAATGGAAGGGGTCGTACCACCCCTCCGTCACGAGATATCAAAAAACGGACCTCGGATTTGTGATCAGGGACAAAAGTTCTTCCTTAGGACAAAGTTTCACGCAAATCGAAGAGGGGTCGGGGCAACTTTTCCCGATTTCGTGTGAGTTGGTAGAGAATTACCCAAATAATAAATATTGAGAAAATGTTTCCAAAATTTTGCGTTCCGTGATATCTTATAAATGCATGGACCAAATCTGCTCATATTTGGGGAGATGACTCGTCCAGTGACGAAAGTCATTTTAAAAACATAAAATTGATGGTTTCTCATATCAAGCGAGCAATTTACTTTTCATAAAAGTATTAGATTTTCATTCGTTATCTTTGTCATGCATACATTATTCATCTTGAGAGCTTTCACCCGAAATTTTAGCCGATTTGGTCCATCCAGTCGTGAGATATTTTGGCACCAAAAAATGAACTCGGTATTTCCTGAATAACGCGTTACAAGATTGAATGTTTAGATTACGCATTGCAACATATTATACTTAAATTGTCCATACCTTGTTCAAATTGAGATACACCTTGATGAATCTTACAGGGTTGATAGAAAGCATAATTTATAGTCAAGGGAGGGAGGGGGAAACTTTTTTCCGATTTCGTGTGAGTTGGTAGAGAATTACCCATGTAACCCAAGAAAATAATTCAAATATGTCTACCGAAGTTTGTAGATTCTTGTTACTAAGTTACCGTTTCAGGCTGCAAATTATTGAAAACACCTCTTTTTATTGCATGTTCAAAAATGGAAGGGGTCGTACCACCCCTCCGTCACGAGATATCAAAAAACGGACCTCGGATTTGTGATCAGGGACAAAAGTTACCCCTTAGGACAAAGTTTCACGCAAATCGAAGAGGGGTCGGGGCAACTTTTCCCGATTTCGTGTGAGTTGGTAGAGAATTACCCATATAATAAATATTGAGAAAATGTTTCCAAAATTTTGCGTTCCGTGATATCTTATAAATGCATGGACCAAATCTGCTCATATTTGGGGAGATGACTCGTCCAGTGACGAAAGTCATTTTAAAAACATAAAATTGATGGTTTCTCATATCAAGCGAGCAATTTACTTTTCATAAAAGTATTAGATTTTCATTCGTTATCTTTGTCATGCATACATTATTCATCTTGAGAGCTTTCACCCGAAATTTTAGCCGATTTGGTCCATCCAGTCGTGAGATATTTTGGCACCAAAAAATGAACTCGGTATTTCCTGAATAACGCGTTACAAGATTGAATGTTTAGATTACGCATTGCAACATATTATACTTAAATTGTCCATACCTTGTTCAAATTGAGATACACCTTGATGAATCTTACAGGGTTGATAGAAAGCATAATTTATAGTCAAGGGAGGGAGGGGGAAACTTTTTTCCGATTTCGTGTGAGTTGGTAGAGAATTACCCATGTAACCCAAGAAAATAATTCAAATATGTCTACCGAAGTTTGTAGATTCTTGTTACTAAGTTAAAATTTTGGTTGCCACTCAAATCGCAAAAAAAAAATGTCTCATATGTCATATGTCTCATATGTCTCATATGTCTGTATAACCAATAGCTTTTTTTTTATTTCTGCCGGTTTTTCAGAGCAAAGTACATTGTATTTTTTTAAGAAGGAACATATTATGATTTAGAACAAAACCAAAAGGTCAAAAGAAATAAAAATACCTAAGGAAGAGACATACATCCGAACAGAGAGAGAGAGAGAAAATAAATTATAATGATGGTGGTTTGTGTGTAAAAATGTGTAATATATTCAGGAACACATTTTTACACATTTTCAGATAAAATTACTGAAAATGAGGTAATATTCATTCATCTAAATTTTCATTCTCCGAAATTATTTTTTTTTCTGTGTAAGTAATTTAAATAGAGTGCAACTTTGTATTTATGTTTGAATTTCGTAATGTTTTTTAAAGGATTTAAATTTTTAAACAGTTTTGATTGTTTCAACACGTTCAAATGCTTCGTAACGGTTTTCTGGATATAATAAAATATTTGTTTATGTTTATGATCATACTAATCTTCACACCACCCTGGTTCAGATAGTCACCGAAAAAGTGGTAGTCCCTGGCACTCCTCTATCTCTGCCATGGGTTTGGAGCAGCAGTAGTAGCAACAAATTCCTCCGAATGCTCTGGATGCTGCTGCCGTTGACTGGCCCTGGAAAGTGTTCATTTGTTTTGTTTATTTATGGTTGCCGAGCAAGAGATATGGAACACTTCCACCGTCGTTTGTGTTTGCGTTGCTTGCCTTTGCCAGGGCTTGGGTCTGTCGTCGTTGGAGAAATCTACATCTGCCCTCACGTGGTGGCCGGGCCATGTTGTCAGCGGCTCAAGGATGGGATTGGGAGGAAGGTCGAGGTGTGAAAACTAATATATATGAGAAGCGCTTTTCCGGTGGAGGCCATAAACCCACGGTACGGGCCAGGCGAGGAAAGTTTGCACGAAAGATGGCAACCGAAACGGAACGGCAAACGGAAGAACCCGTTTCGGGTGCCAACACGGGACATGGGATGGTTTTTTTGGCAACTTGTTCGCGCGCTATACGCTGGAGCGGACGAAAACATGGCACATTTTGGCGCGTCAGTCAGTAACGGAAATGGTGATATTTCCAACGCGTACAGCAAAAGAATGCACCGGAAATGGGCTCTTGTGGCGCCTAGGGATTTGCTTTGATTCTGATCTAATCTGGATGGTTGGTGTTTGAATCCCAAAACACACAACAACTTCAACTTCGTAAACACATTCGATATCGTTTGTTTATCTTTCCCAATAAACAGTCTGATTCACCAAACGTGCTAATTGGGCTGGCAACCTAAAGTATATGTTAATTTAATTTACAGATGAAACGGTGTTGCAATTGTGCAACGGAAACATTTAATCCAGCCAGCAATATCTCTTGGAATCGTGGAAAAATACCTTCTTCGTTATAAACGGGGTTTTAGTCAAGTCAATACAAGTATTTACAAAATCAAAAATGCTCTAATCACTAACCAAATACCTGCCTCCCATTAGCAGGTGAACCCCAATACCGTACAGCTTATCAGTTCCATTTCGATCGCCATCCGCTGTAGTCGTCCCGCCATGGTTGAAGATCGCCGATATCGTTGCGGTAGCTGCCCGCGCAGCTTCCAGTACATGGCACATCTGACCGTTCACGAGCGCATCCACAGCAAAGTCCGGCCGTACATGTGTCCGGAGTGCGGCAAGCAGTTCATCCAGTCGGGCCAGGTGGCTCGCCATGTGAACGGAGTTCATCGCCGTGCCAGGCCGTACGTTTGTGAGCTTTGTGGGGCGCGGTTTGTCCAATCTGGGGCGTTGGACACTCATCTGAAGGGTCACCGGGGCGAGTGGGAACGGTGTGAGGATTGTGGGAAGGAGTTCAGCCACGTGTGGAGTTTGAAGCGACATCGGAAGGTGCACGAAGAAGTGGCGGTTGAAGAGGATGATGTTGAGGAGGTTGTGCAGAGTGCAGTTGGGGTGGAAAGTTTGGAAGTTGTAGAGTCAACGAATCTTGTTGTTCAGGAGATTCCGGAAGAAACTAACGATGTTGTGAAAGCAGGACGTACTACTAAGCTGTTACCTTGTGACGTTTGCGGTCGTAGCTACACCAGTTGGTACCTGAAGATCCACAAACGAGGTCATTCTGGAGAACGTCCCTTCCAGTGTGAACTGTGTCTCAAATGTTTCAAACGACCGAACGAGCTGAAAACCCACCTTCGACGACATTCCGGAGAACGACCCTTTCGATGCTCCATATGCTTCAAGCAGTTCACCCTGTCCGGACAGCTGAAGAAACACGAGCGCGTGCACAGTGGAGAAACCCCGTACGAATGTGGCGTCTGCGGCAAAAAGTTCAAACGTTGGGGTCACCTTCGAAGCCATCGCAGACTGCACAACCCAGTGGAGTTGTTCAACTGTGACCAGTGTTCCCGCCAGTACACCCAAGCTGCCCAGCTCAAGATTCACCTGCGAAAGCACCTCCAAATGCGAACCTACTCCTGTGGAGTTTGTGACAAAAGTTACTTCAAGCCATCGATCCTCAAAGCACACCTCAACTGTCACGTCAAGACACGAACCCTAAATTGATTACCTCACCATTGTCTAACCGCCGTAAAAGTGCATTCAAACTGAAAGAGGTGTGCATAAAAGTGCAATTTATCAACGTGTCCGACAGTTGAAAAGAGGCAAGAATCAATATCGTCGATTCTCACCTGTCAGAGCCCAACCCCCCCCGTTGGTGATGGTGAATAGATGCATTGGGACCTAACCTAAAAGGCGCGAATTCTGCATGATTGATTACATTTGCGTGCGGAGGCAGCGGAGTCCCGGAGTCGTTCAGTGGAGTCCGCTCTCTTGTCTCAGGAGCTTAGCCGGCGTGACAAAAAGTGATTCATCATCGTTCCCAACCTCCTGTCTGTCCTGAAGTGTTTTGTGTGTGGTAAAAGGAAAACATACGAGTTTTTCCAAGAACCACTCCGTGTTTCCAAGGGAAAAACGCAGAATCGTACGTTGTAAAGGGGTGGTGTTTATATGTTTACTTGTTTGTTTTTTTTATAATTGAGTGTCTTTCTTTTAGAATGAAGATAGAAAATATAAATTTTTAATAACTGTACTCACAGTTTGCTTTTTTGATCATGAATAATAGAAGAAGTTATAATGTCAGAAAAGTTAGTTTAGAGAAGACCATTTTATGAGGTACGCCTGTGTGATTAAGCCTTTTAGTCTTCTAATTCAGTTCTTGGTGACCGAAAAAAAAAAATAGATCAAGTCTAAGTTTTAAGTTTTTTTTTTCTACGATTCATGGTTTCAAAAATGATCCAAATTGAAAAATAACTAATAGAACATAAACTCTTTCAAAGATAAATTTGAATTATAATACTTTTCTGAAATTAATAAAATAAACAAAAAACAAAAGTATTGTTGACTATTTATCTTCATTGTTATTCCAAGTGTGTCGGGCTGCGTTGATTTAAATGTCAAATGAATTAGGTTGCCATTTTTTTAATGCTTGGGTCAGATAAAAAAATAAGAAAATGCATTGACATTTGAATTTTTTAATTTATTTGATGACCATTCCTTAAATTTGTTCAAAAAATGTCTCATTGATGTGCCAATCTTCCCTTAACTTCATCTGGAGTTGCAGGACAAAAACTCTAAATACTGTCATTGGGTCAAAGTTAGTGCGTCCATCCCGGGAATTCCCGGGACAAAAATCCCGGGATTTTTCCAGAACCGGAAATTCCCGAATCCCGAGATTTTTTATAATTTGTCCCGGGAATTCCCGAAAAAAAAAACAATTTTGGTCTGGAAATTCTGATTTGGTTGTGGAAATATATGAACAGTTGAATACCTCAGAATCGATAATAATTTTAAAATATTATAATTTGTATTCGGCATATATCAGCATTAATTTAGTTTATTAGGGCAAACTTTTTAAATTTAAGTTTACCGATCTGCAAAATGCCTAGTGCTTTAAATATTTCATGTTTGATTTTATATATTTTTATAAGATTGATATATCTACTTATATTTATGATTTAAAAGTTGAAAAAAAAAATCAAATCAAATTATGTTTCATCAAGCACTGGTATGTGGGGCAAATCAGGACAAATTAAACGAATTAAGACAGCTATTTAGTTTTTTTTTGCATGATGTTTTGAATTACTTTGGTTAAAACAGGAACAGAACAAAATAATTTCACAGAACACCGATTTTTTAATTTATTGCTCTAAAATCTCCTTACCTATTTAGACTGTTTTTCCTAGTAGTTTATTTTTCCTAGTGGCGGTAGTAACTTAAAAATAATTTGTAATTTATGTTTTTTGTGAAAGTTAAACATTATAGCACTTGTATCAATGAGTAAAATTTTCATATTATTTTTTAATTTTAACGGTGAATTTATTTAATACATAGATGTTTGCAAAAATTTCATTCGAAAGGCGTTTCTTCGGGATTGCAAAAGATGTTGTTGAACTTGTTGTAAAACTTGATTTTTCCAGCACTTGTCGTATTTCTAGATAACTTTTTCAAAACAACAAATGCGCCAAGAGTTTCCTATGTACATAGGATCATTTGAAAAAGTAATCGAGATTAATCCGATAAATGTACGACTCGTGTTGAAAAAATCTTCTTTTTGCCACTTGTTGCATACATTTTCATTATGTAAAACATGAAATTCAAAACTTATCTTAAATTTTACATTGGCTGGTGTCATTTAATTTGTTGTCGCCTCTTGTTTTTTAAAGATATTTTCAAAGAAATTTTTCAAGCTTTTCTGATCATGTCAAATAAAAAAGAAATATATTTGTATAAGTTTATTTAATTTGAATCACATTGACGTTTATTTAAAATCCAAAGCACAACAAAGAACAAAAAAACATATTTTAATTTTATATAGGCTTTTTAAAAACTGTCGTCCTTGTATAGATTGAAGTGTAGATTATCAGCAATTTATATGATTGAGCTAATTCTATGATTTTATGCTTGAAAACATAACAAATAATGAAAACATAGATTTTATTACTGTTTAAAAAATTTCCCGGGATCCCAGGAATTCCCGGGATTCCAAAAATATTTTTCCCGTTTCCCGGGAAATTCGAAACCCGGGAAATTTGGACGCCCTAGTCAAAGTGATTTTTGACAGATTTTTTTTTGCAATTTCTTAGATAGAAATAATGGATATTTATTCTACTTGAATGCGAAATAATTAATTAATAAAATCCAATGCCTTAAAATGTGTATGGAAAAAACTCAAATCACATCTTAACTTTCTTTGAAACTTTTGTTCTGAGTTTTGACATTTTTCAAGCATGAATATTCGTTCTTTTTCCGTGTTTTGATTTTGTTCTCTTCAAATATGAGCATTTCTACAATAGTTTTATTTACAGTTCTTGAAATCGTCAAATATATTTTCAAATATTTCTTTTAAGGATTTTAAAAAAAGTTGAAATAAGAACAGTGAGATAATTTTGTAGACAATTTACAAAAATTCACAAAATTATCCAACTGTTTTTTATTTTAACTAATTAAAAAATCCTAAAAAAAAATTAAAATCTAATTGACGATTTCAAGAACTGCTCATACTAAAAGGAATGTTATAAACCAAAGAAATAAATGAAACAATTGTAGAAATGCTCATTTTTGAAAATAAAAAAATCAAAACACGGAAAAGTGTAAAAAAATATGATTTTGCTTTCTTTCAAACACACATTTTAGGTTTGAGCTTCTGGTCATTAGATATTTGATAGGTTTGATCTATGCATTCAAACTTCAAAAATGCTTTTACATATGGTCAAACAACGATACACCTCTCGTGTTTTTAACAGTGATCCTCAACCTTAACCTTAACCAAATTTGTTCATGTTTGAAAGTTGATAAAGTTAATATTATTATAGTAAAAATTTAATGAATGTAAAAGAATTTAAAAATATCTCTTTTATTTTTGAAAGAATTAAAAATTGAAAAAATTTTCAAAAAAATAATTTAAACTGATAATTTTGTAACTTTAAAACATGTTTATTCATCAATTTGAGAAATGAATCAACATTTTTTTATCAAAACCAGCTCAGAAAAATGAATTAAATCCCTATTCGAATTTATATCAATTTTAGATTTGAATTGGAGTGTGAAAGAAAAAAATATCAAGCATTGAAATGGTTTTTTTTCTGGTTCCTCTGGATTTTTTTAGTACTGTAAACTGGGATTACTTTAACAGCTCAGGGGACATCGATAGAAATTTAATTTGGCCACTATATTTGATACATCCAATGTAAAAGTCAGCTATCCCTTAATGCTTACATACTCAAAATTCTCAAAAATGTTTAGATATTAATTTGACGGACATTTGAAAAACCTATCAAAGTCACCCCAGGCTATCAAAGTCACCCCAGTTTACGGTAATTCATTTAACGATGGGAGCAAACTGCTTTTAAACAGCATGCAATAATATTGCGTGATTTTTTGAAAAAAAAAAGTTTTTGCCAAAAATAGTTTTATTACTTATTATAATTAGCTCCAAAAATCTTTTTCAATTTTGATTATTTTTTTTCCTGAAGGATGAAAATTTGCCCAATAGTTTTAAGAAAAATGCAAATGTCTTTCTAAGTTTATTTCAGACCGCCAAAATAAGGCCAGGATGTTTTTATTCAAAAACTTCAATTTCAATGAAAATAGACGTGCAAGTAAACGAAACCCATTCAAATACCTACATTTTTCTTTTAGCATAATTGAACCAATTGACAATTATGTTAAAATGGTTTTCGAAGTTTGACTAATTTTATACGACTTTGCCACTGAAAATTTTGAACGGTCAGTTATGGCTGTGTTTTTTCACAAACTTTTCCAATATTTTTGCATAAATAAATATGTATGCTGTAGGGCCTCGTGGCGCGGTGGTTAGCGGCTTCGGCTGCCGATCCTCAAGTTGCCATGGGCGCGGGTTCGATTCCCGCCTATTCCTCCTGGCCTTCTATCGGATGGGGAAGTAAAACGTCGGTCCATTTGCGTAAAATAGGTTTTGAGTGACGCACCACACAATAAAAACTTGCAACAGAGACCACAAAAGACCCGGGAGTCGTTAAAGTGGATTGCTTTGTTATTGTTGTAATTTTTGTTATGTCTCAAACAATGCTCAAACGTATTTTTTACAATTTGAATCATAATGGTTTCATTCAATACTTGAAAATGTAAAAACGAGCAAAAACTGTAAAAAGTGGTAAAAATATGAAAAAACATTACATATTGTAAAAAACAAAACAAAATCATAGTCTTTCAGTATTCAAGTTTTTTTTTTATGGTCTGTGATTTAGGATAATTTAGAGCAGAAATTTTGAAAAAATGCGACCCAAACATTGAACCATTAAAATTAATTTTCTATTGAATAATTCAAACACAGGAGCTTCTCTCCTACCCATGGTGTGGTGGGCACCGTTCCTATTCTCTTGAAGCTCTTCAAAACAGCAGCTTCACCATCAACCACCCCACTATCCCATTGCACGGGAAGCATGGATTAAATTAGAATCCCAAATTGAATAAAAGATTGTGTTTCTGTCCGTGACGCGTCCTTCATGGGTGGTGTGAGTGAGCGTGTATGTGTGTGAAAAGCGAACGGCACTCAACCCAACGAGATGGATGAGAGATCACTCTTTTGCTTTTCTGGAAAAATGGTCCTAATTAGCTGGCATAATGAATGAATGGGGATGAATTAAAGGATGAAAGTGTGTCTTTTTGGTGTGAAACGAAAATAGATGAGCTCGTCATCCGTCAGATGTCACACAAGGGCCCTCAGGATGAGTGAGTGTCAGATGTGTATGAGATGAATATGTTTAGCCACTTGGAATGCAATTAGCTAAAATAATATGTAGATCTGAAGATGAGAATAAATTTTCCAGGAAAGTGCCAACAAAATCACTTGGTAACACCATTTCCGCTCACAGAAGGAAAATGAAGTGTACTCAATCAACAATTTAAATCTGGCCTCTGATCACGCTGATTTCCCTAAAAGCAACACAAAAGCCCCGTTCTAACTCATCAAGTACGCCCTGGAAAGTATCAGACAAAGAGTCGCTACTCTCGATAATTCCAGGAATTCTCACTCGGACATATCAGCCTCACCATACACACTCGATGAAATCCGAACGAACGCTGTCGTTCACCCTAAAACATGGACAACGACATTATCTTGCTCGGAAATCGGCATCGTACCAATCACTTTTCGGCCGGAGCCATTTGTTCAAATATTCAAGCCCCGGTTTCTCCCGGTATCAATGGTGAGATTAGCGGTGTTTCACTAATCGAATTGCAGGCAGAGAGAACCGAACAGAGGGACTGGACGGCCAGATCAGCACAGGATGCCGTAGCAAAAAGGCTTACCGGAACACACGAAACAATGAGCACGGTTTGTTTGCCCGGCCAAAAGTGGTTCCGTTGAAAGTGGGGTTCGGAATTTGCTGGGAATGGATGGCCTTGGATTAGGAAATTTTCGGGAATTTCGATTGGTTAGATTAGTACGAAACAATGAAATGATTGCAACGTTTTAGAAGTGATCTGTGACTAAATGACTAAAATATTAAAAGTAACATGAAAATTATCAGTATTACAAAAAACAAGTAAAATGTTCTTCTGCACGCAAAAAAACCAGATTTGTTCTTTTACTTTTGAACATAATAAAAGATGATTTCTCATCTTTCAAATTTGATATCATAGATTTTTGATATATTTTAGAGGACAAAAAAATTTTTGTCAGATCTAGAATTGTATGTTTCCAAAACAAACAAATATGGAAGACAATAGTTTATAGAACCTTTTTTTAAAAAAACTCTAGAATTATATTTTGACTAATAACTTTTTAATTTATGTTTTGAGAGGATAAGGTTTAAAATTAAATTCAGGTGTTACACAATATTCATGCCGCGATATCTTAGCTCATTTTTTAATTAAGTATTTTAACATAATTTCAATGAATAATGTAAGTATCGTTCAAAATAAAGGGATTTCTAATGCAGGAGACACTACATTTATAAAGGAGCTTATCTTGGAACTTACTTACAAACTCTAAAGATAACTAACTACAGACTTTAATGAGGACTATTAAATGCAGCTAACGATTTTCACGATTTTCGTTAAAATGTATTAATTAATTTAACAATGGTGACATTTTCCACGTTTCTTAAAAAACTATGATTTTTTTTAAACTGGCAACACTGTGTGTGTGTGCAACCAACAAAATGGTATCACGAAGTTGTTTCTAACAACTTGAGTTGTTTCCATGTATTTTTAGATTTTAACCTTCTATATATGCAAATAACTCGCAAAGGCATTTGGATGGTGTTAGCTCTGCCGAGCTTCGAAGTACCTCAGCTTGAATCGACAAGCCCCACCCTAAAGAACGTTTGCAACAATCGGATTCAAACGTTGTTTAGGACTTCCAAACCCTTGCCAAATGGACAAGGACCCAGCGCGTATATGTTTAGAAGTAACAGTATTCCTCATTCCAGTCATAGCGCACCAAGCCGTGATGGCCTAGTGGTTACCATTTCTGCTTATCAATCCAAAGGATGGGGATCAAGCGACATTGACTTTTCGTTCATATTCAGTATTTCAAATGTATCAAAGTCTTAAACTTCTTACAAAGCGTACACCGTTACCAGTCAGCCACGGCCGCTCATTTTTTTTAACAACTGGCAACACTGCCAGAAAATTTTGAATATAATTGTGTCATAACTCAAAATGGATGAGCGACAAAAGTTTGAAGGACACAAGGTCGAATGGAAAAAAGGCCGAATGCCAAAAGGTCAAAAGACATTAAGTCGAATGGACAAAACGTCGAAAGGACAAAAGGTTGAATGAGAAAAAAATAAACAAATAATTTTAATTACCGTAAAACGTGGTGACTTTGATAGGTTTACTATTTTTCCGCAAAATGAAGAGTACAATTAAAATACGTAAGGAATGGTTCAGAAACATACTGACCGTGGTAGAGAAGTGTTCAAAGTACCTCATGAAGAACTTTTCATAAATTTTTGAAAAGTTTATAAAGTTAGTTAACTATAGTTAAGAAAATGTGGATGAAAGTCATTATTTTTAACTTCTCAAAGTGTCATGATTTTCTCAATGAACATGATTTTTAATCGGAAAACGGAATGCATTTTCGGATTCTTTAGACAATTTTCCACTAGGAGAAGGTTAAATAAGTTTGTAAATAATAAATAATATGTGTTTTTGAAACACAATTAAAAAAAAATCTCCAAATTTATAGGCAAATTAAGTTGAACAAATTTCATATAAAATGTGAAAACTTGTGATTCGTGCTTCGAATTCAGTTTAAAATGCAATATAAATCGATAATTTTATAAACAATACTATTTTTAACAAATTTCAGGCAAAATTTCGACTTTTTAACAATTTTACCTAAAATTTATATGTATTTTGTTAAAAAGCTTATAAACTTAGTTAACTTAATATAAACATTGATTTTTTTTCTTACAAACTATATCAACTACTTTAGTGATGGTACATTTAACGTACAAATAAAGTTTGAACATCTTAAATATGATTTTAACAAGAAAAACTATGACTATCAAAGTCACCCCGGAATTAAAACCAAGAATTTTTAACGTAACTATTTTTCTAAACACTATTAAAAAAACTTTTTTTACAAAATAGTGCATGGACTTTGTGTGGCCTACCCCATACATGTTTTAAAAATAATAATCTTGAGAAAAACCTTACCTGTTGGAAAATATTCTAAAAACAAATTGAAATCCTATCAAAGTCACCCCGGTTTACGGTATAAATTTTTTAAAACAATCTTGATAACAAATATTGTCTTTCAAGCAAATCTTATTGTTTGTGTGAGTTTATCCTTGGTTCATCAATCTTTTTGGTAATATTTTTTTTTTAGATCAGAATAACTTCCAAACCATTTTTTTAGAAGATTTCCATTCTTTTAAATATGAACAGTTCTTCCAAAATAAGTTCGACTTCTAAAATATTCTTCAAGTTTTTATTTTATTTATAAAAATCTTTTCTTGGCTGTCGTAAAGATTTAGTGATGTTTTTTTTTCATTTTTTTTTAAATATTAGCGGTTCTTTTTAAAAATACAACGTCTGAAATATTTTGTAAGTTTTAATTTTTTTTTATAAAAATCATTGGAATATTTTAGAGAGTTTTACATTCTTTCAAATTGAAATTCAAAAAATTTAAAAGCTTGCTTCTTAAATATTGTTGCAAGTTTTCTATCCTTTTTCAATCTATCTTTCATGCTTGTATAAAAAAAAAATATAAATACAAAATCGATCGTAGTTATTTATATTTTTAATGATAAAGCACCTATGACCCCCCCCCTCGCTTCTTTCAAAAAGTTTCGATTATGGCGGGGTCATGTTTTTATTCAGAAGACCTTTAAATTTTTAAGAATATAAAAGCGAAATTAAAGAAAAATGTTCTTTTTTCTTAGCTGCTTTTCAATAATTGTGTATTTAGGCTCACATCAATAGTTTTCGAAGTATTTTCCATTCGAACTTTTGCTCATTTGACCTTTTGTCCATTCGACCTTATGTCTTTCGACCTTTTGTCCACTTTCGACTTTTTGTCCATTCGACCTTCTGGCATTCGACCTTTTGTCCATTCGACCTTTGGTCCATTCGACCTTATGTCTTTCGACCTTTTGTCATACATTCGTCTCGAGGTATAATTACAAATCGTCGCTGTCGTCTTATTGCAAGTACATTTTGGGCCAAATTGAGTTAAGGACGCCATTTTGGGCAGCTCTCACTGACCTCCATAGCTCCCCAAAATTCAATTTCAATCCTGGAATATTCAATAAAAATCGAAAAACTTGTCACATTCCATATGGAAGAAGTTTCAATCTTCTCTTGCTATTTTGACACACCCCTGGTCAACCTTATTGGCTTTTTATGTAATATTTTTATTTTATCTATTTTTATTTTTTATGGTGGTATTTTTACATGGTATTCTTAATCACTTTAATATTGTTTTATCATGTTACTGATGGGTATCATCCATGCATTCCCAAAGTCATGGTAAATTGAAATGGAAGAAATGCAAGGCAAAAATATTTATTTGGAAAAATCAAAAGCATCACATTTATTCAACAATATTCGTTGAAAACTTATTCCAAGAAAAAGTTGCATCTGAACCCTCAAAACCCATGCCCAGATAGTTATTGTTTTTTCCAGAAATATCAATTAATTTTCGTTCAACCAATCAATAACAAAATGCCACAACAACAACGAGCTGGTCAGATGAAAACCCAATTTAATAAATGCAATATGCTCGTTCTATTGACCAATTTTCCAAAGCCACTGGCCCTGCTGATGCCAAAATCATGCATTTGGCCAATACCCTGGAACCACAAAAGCCCCCTTTTCAATAACAACACACCCACACAAACACTCACAATGAGGCTGGTTAGTGGCGCACGTGAGCATTGACTTAGTAATTGGCACCGGGGCATCAATCAATCAGCGTGAGGTTTCGAGCCCAACATCAACCACGGCCACGATTTTCGCGGGAAAAGCGCCCAGGTTCTAGTTAACAATTTGGCCAAAATGTTGCAGCGAAATTATTCCGGAAAACGAGGCCCAATTACGCGGCGCTTCCGAGTCAAATCGCAAATTTTCATTATTTGCTTAACCAATATGTGTGTGTGTGTGTGTGCGCCACAATGGGATGAGGTGGTTTTGAACCGAACAGGCCGACCCGGTATTTGAGCGCGCCGAAAATGAAAATTGTTTAGAATGTGCAAACATGTGGAAAATTAGATAACCCACGGGGCATTTGCCAGTTGCCGGGAAAACGTGCAACCCCGAACAATTGGTTGTTTTCATTATTGGCGCCGAGGCGTTGAATCGGTGAAACATTGTTTAGTTTGCCGGTTTTTGGGAGCTCGGTAATGTATGAGGCGGATAAATTTGGGGAATTCCTTTGTGGGAGCAAAGAGCGCAAATTGAAAATTAAATCTCGGAACAATTTTATGCCGTCACATTCATTAACAAAATTGTGTGTTTTGGTTGAAGATCAACATTTTACGGCAATTAATTTTTGTGAGGACTGTTTTTTTCAGTCATCTTCTAAGATTTTGCAGAAGTTAATACTATAAAAAATAAAGTTGATCTGAAGGTTATACAGGGTTAATCAATGTATGAGCAATCTTCCCAACTTTAATTAGCTTCTTATAATGTGTCTTAAAAGAGTGCCATAAACTGGTTTCTAATTTCCTCCGGCTTTGGCCAGCCAAAGCAACCGCTTCCAAGACCGAATCGCATAAATAAATATCATTAGCACAGACCCAGAGTTACTTATACTGAGAGGATAACGAAAATCCTTTAGCCTTTTCCCCAGAACTTGGACCATTTCTGCCAAAGACACGAGAGCAAGCAAGAGATTGGTGGCAATTTTATCGCAACGAGGTTTATGTCCTCATATGAATATTTAAACCTTCCTCTCCCCGCCAAGATCACCTTGCAAGTCGAAATCTTCCCAAGAAGCTTTTTTTTCCCCCTCTCAAAGGTCGTAAAATTGCAACCAGCCTCTGGAAGTTGGTACGAGCTTCTTCGTACGTTGGCACCACCACCGCCGCCACCGGAGTGGGTTGTCTGTTTGGTTTGTCACGTGTCCCCCCTCCTCATGTGCCTTAATGGCCTGCACCTTCTTGTCTTTGCAGATGGCCGGAACGGTGGGGGAATTTGAGGTTTTTTGTTTTAAATAATTGAATATACCTTTAAATTTTTATGCAACGCAATTAATGGTAAGTTGTAAAATAGTTACATAATTTTTAATTTACATAATTTTAAATACACTCAAACCCCGATGGTTTGACACCAACTGTTGTCAAACGAACGGGGTCACTTTTTAGTTTGACACCCCGTTTACACGGAGTTCACACACACTATTGAACGTTTGTTTTGGTAGTGTGCGTGAGCGCCTTGTAAAAAGTGACAGTTCGTCACTTTTTAGGTTGACTTTGACCAACCAACGGGGTACAAACTAAAAAAGTGTCAAACGAAAAAGTGACCAACCACCGGGGGTTGAGTGTACTCAAAAATATTAAATACAAAATGTATTCAGCAATATTGAATCAATAACAACAATTTTAAGAATGCATCGTGAATCAAAATAAATTAAAAAGCATCAAATTGAAGGAATTAGAAACACTACTAATTTTTATCAGTTATTATATGATTAGATTTTCAGCTTAGCTTACGACGGAGAAGAGATTGAAGCATAATTTTCCCAAAAAATAGAGGGACATAACAAAATATTGTTGCTGAAAACAGAAATTTCTGTCGGAAATAAGGTGCATACGTTAAGATTATTGATTGAATGGGAAAATCGGCTACAAAATCGATATTTTTTTTATTTTAATTTTTGTATTTTTTAATCCGGCTAAAACTTTTTTGGTGCCTTCGGTATGCCCAAAGAAGCCATTTTGCATCATTGGTTTGTCCATAGAAATTACCATACAAATTAGGCAGCTGTCCATACAAAAATTATGTATGAAAATTCAAAAATCTGTATCTTTAAAGGAATTTATTGATCAATTTGGTGTCTTCGGCAAAGTTGTCAGCTGTTCAAAAATGGATAAGGACTACACGGAAAAAAATGATATACGGTAAAAAAATTGGTGATTATTTTATTTAACTTTTTGTCACTAAAACTTGATTTGCGAAAAAGACAATTTTTAATGTTTTTATTTTCTGATATGTTTTAGGGGACATAAAATGTCAACTTTTCTGAAATTTTCAGGTTGCGCAAAAAATCTTTGACCATGTTATAAATTTTTGAATTAATACTGATTTTTTCAAAAAAATCGAAATATTGGTCGCAAAATTTTTCAACTTCATTTTTCGATGTAAAATCAAATTTTCAATCAAAAAGTACTTTAGTGAAATTTTTATAAATTGCACCGTTTACAAGTTAAAGTCAACTTTTTGGAAAATAGCCACAGTTTTCCATTTTTTAAACTAGTCTACATGTTTGCCCAACCATTTCTAACGTCGACATCTCAGAAACTAATGGTCTGTTTTACAATGTTGAAATATGAAACATTCGTGAAATTTTCCGATCTTTTCGAAAACAATATTTTCAGAAAATTTAAATCAAGGCTATCATTTCAAAAGGACGTAACATTGAACCTTTCCATTTTACATCGAAAAATTAAGTTGAAAAATTTTTGCGCCCAATATTTTGATTTTTTGAAAAAAGTTTCAGCCGAATTAAAAATTACAAAAAAATGACCGAAATCTGAGAGAATTGCTCAGCTGTTCAAAAATGGTACGTAAATATTCGAATAACTGTGTTTGTTGATGAACTTTAGGATAAAGACACCAAGTCTTTAGCAAAGGAATTTAAAAACTTTAGGTACATGGATTTTTCGACGATTCACGAATCAACTTTTTATTCACAAAAATTCTATTTCGCAAAGTTCTTATTTTTTCAATTTTTTGAATTTTTTTGATATGTTTTAAGAGACAGAAGACCGCAATTTTTGAGCCATAGAAAAGTATTGTCATACATTTTGCTGCCGAGTTATGTGTTTTTAAATGGAGTTTTTGGAAAATATAGAAATTTTAGTCCTTTGTTTTTTGATTTCTGTTTTTAATCTAATCTAATCTAATCTAATCGAACACAAGCGCAGCCAGTCCGAAGAAAGCATCCTGGAAAAACTTGTGGTTAGATTACGCCCCAAGTTCTTTCTTTTCAATATTAATGATTGCATTACATTCGAGTAACCCCAAACATGTATTGCAAAAATTAAAGCGGCCAGGCCTACTGCGTTGCATTAACGGATCACATTTCACATTTCACTGAGAACGGATCACATTTCACATAATCAACAGGGGAAGAAGGATGCATAGACATACCGTACCAAACGCTCCGATTTTTTTTGATTTCTGTTTTTAATGTAAAATTAAATTAGTAATCGAAAAGTACATTTCTCGGTTGAGTTTTCAAAAAGCCGTAAGAGCCACCGTGACCTCCGGCACTAATTTTCGCTTTTCTCCAAATTGAACCAATATTTCATTTGTTTTAAATTTAGGGCACTCGAAGAACGTGTAGATGAACAATCTCAAGCATTTTTGAAGTTGGTTTTTCGTAAGAAGGACGAGTACCGATGTAAAAAGGGCTTAGTTTGTCAATGGCTCTTGCGTCCTTTTGAAAACTAATCCGAGATTTGTTTCATTCATAAAGTACGTCACACTAAAATCAGTCAAAATTCCCCCCCCCCTTTTCCTATACTTATAACATGCAATGTCACACTTGCTCAGACCCCTTCCCCACTAGAGCTTGACAAACTCAATGGATGACGGCATTGCAGATTTTTTGATAAAGTGCACCATTTTCTAGATATCTGGAGTTTTTTTGAAAAGGTCCAATAAACCAAATTTTCAGTTTTTTGCTTTTTAGGTGTTTTTGAATACCCCTGACTCAAGGCGGTTTTAAAAACAAGCAAAAACTAAAAATTTGGTTTATTGGACCATTAAAAAAAACTCCAGATATAGCCACTAAAAGTTTAATTTTAATTGGAAAAATCCAAAAACCAAAATAGTTCTAGCTGTCATTGTTGCTCTGATCGTAGTGAGCGTCGAGGGCAAAATTTCTGAAAAAAGACCCTTTGGGAAATATTATTCATACTTGTTGGCTTAATCCACTTATAACTAAGCCAGATCTGTTAAGATCATTCTACAAAGTTGATCCCCATTTAAAAATCTATGAACAACTCGCATGGAATGCTTGTAAAATAAATTTGGATTTTAAGGGCAATCAAATGTAAAAATTATCGGGTTTCCCACACTTAGATGTCCAAAATCTAATACAAACTTTAAATCGAGTAGCACCCCGGATTTGTTTTGTCAAATTGGCTGAAATGTTCAGGAGAGTTTCTATGTATTTGAAAATATGAGCCTTTGCGATCTAGCTCACTTGAAAAAATTCACAACAATATTTTGTTTTAGAAAAACCCTTTTCATTACAGCAATGCAAGCAGAATGACCTATTTAATATATGATGAACCAGTTTTCATGTTAGTAAAGTTAGCATAGCATAGCATAGCATAGCATAACGGGTCTGCACCACGCTGTAGGGGGTGCCACAATGGTCAATTCAATATTCTTAGACAATTTGATTGCTGCCCGGTACATCCAAAAATATCTAAGAACGTAAATTTCCACACTGTGCTCCAAGGCTACGCCCATACAGTCCCGTGGGGATTTGGGAGGGGATGTTTTTGTTGTTCACTAGTGGCAAAAGTGCAGGGAACCCATACGACTTTTAAAAGTGAACGGAATATTTTTGGGAGGTTTGGAATGGGGTTAGGGGAATTTCATCGGGCCGATGAAAATGGTTGAATGCGTAATGTATTAAATGATTTGGAAGTTTGTACGTGTAAATGTGAGTCTTTAGTGTATTATATAATAAGCATGTAGTTTTGTAAAAATAATAAAGGAAGCAAATATAATACATATAATAAATATAATAAATAAAATCAAGATGATTCCAGGAAGCTGTAAAAAAATAGCAGTAATTTAAAAAATAAATGCTTCAGATGGTTCCTATGCTGTTCTAGAAAGTTTCGTTAATTCAAACAATTTGATCATATATGGTATAAGGAGATGGTATGTTACAGGAAAGGAAAAGGATGAGGAATAATATAAACAATTATATAAATCATATAGTGAGTTGATATATTTACACGCAGACAGTAAAATTACAACAATCCCCATACGAACAGCGACAAGCACACACAAAAAAAATAATCTGAATAATCACGACTTCGACTGATACGCAACAATATTCATTAGCACAATGAACCCCCCATTATTTAATTACAATAACCACTCACCCAAGCACACAAACAGCGACACAAAAGAAATGAAAATGAACATGCAAAAACAAGACAACGCGTCCCCGTGTTCAGCGCACTTATGTTAGTAAAGTTGTCCAGTAAATAATTTAGATTTTCTAAGGTTCAAAACAAATGCTCGAACGTTTACGGTAGTCGGGCATGTACGTGTGTCAAACGCGTTTTGTCCTGAAATTCCCTTGGCCAGTTGCAGCACTTACTGCAATTTTCAGGGTGTGCAAGAGAGCACGGCAAGATTGAAACTTCTTTCAGGGTGGCAACAATGCACAGAGTTTTTTTCGGTTTTTAAAATGCACGTGCGACAAGACAGCACGTCAACAACGAATCGTCAAAACATTGCGATCCATGATTATTTTTAGCTATTGTTTCCAAATTGTTACACCGTCCTTCCCTCCCACCACAGTGTCACTTCGTCGCCATCGTGCTAACTTGTCGTACGTGCATTTTGGGCCAAATTGAGTTAAGAACGCCATTTTGTGCAGCTCACAATGCCTCACCTTTTGACCTTCACAGATCCCCAAAATTCGATTTCAATCCTGAGATATTCAACAAAAACCGAAAAAACTCCGTGTATTTTTGTCACTTTACATATGAAAGTAGTTTCAATCTTGTCGTGCTATCTTGTCACTCCATGAAAATTGATGTAAGTGCGACAAAAGGCCAAAGGGATTTCAGGCCAGGAAAGTCAGGATGCGTTTGTCGCACGTACAAGCTAGACTACCGTAAACATTTGTAATTATAACTCGGGACTCCAGCAACCAACTTCAACCAAACTTTGGGACAATGCACAGAATGGTGAGGCAAACAAAACGTGTTTGTTATTGTTTACATTGCGTGCTCTCGTTTTTGAATATTCAAGGTCAATCATTAAAACGCGTTTTTCTCGGAACGTCAAAATGGCGGGTGCGACAAGATAGCACGACGACGTCGACTTGACTGCTTGCGCCAGATAAAGAGCTAAAGATGGTTAAAATCCTTTTCCGTTCTTTATGGGCTCGGTCGTTGTTTGAATATTTATAAACGAGAAAATAAGTTTTCCAAACTGATGTTCGTTTTGCTTGCTGCTCAGAGGAAGGAAAAAGCCTCTGCATTCTCATGCCAGTCCCATCTCAAGTTGAGCCGCCACCCTGTGCTGGCCCTCTTTAATCGCACTTCCCTTCGGAGAAGAATTGCAATTAAAAGAAAGAATTCCGGAGGACATTTAATATGAATAGTTTTTTTTTTTGCTCTTTTCATCTCATTTCCTTCACTCGCCTTTACGTCACCCGCATAACTTACAAGAAAGCGCAGAAATAAAACAGGCAAACCCGGGCGATTGTGACAGAAAATATGTTTCTTTTTTTGCCATTTGCTGGCAGTGACGTGGTGGAAAAGAGGAAGAAAAAAAGTTACCATTTCTTTGTGCTTCCACTCTGAGGAGCAGTTTTTTCTGCTTTTCCCCCTTTTTCCGAAGAAAGAAAACTCGCCAAACAATATCCCTTTTCTCAGCGACGAATTGTAAGGAAAGTTTCGCTTCCTGTGATGGCCTTTCAGCGCGGTGGTGTCACATTAATTTTTGGCTTTATTGCAATTTGCCTGGGCGCATTCTTTTATTTTTTTCTTTTCGGAGCGAAATTTTTGGACTTTTGTGACAAGTTTTGAAGTGGTTTTTGCGGAAGTGAAGGTGGCTTTTTTGAGGAATTGCGCTATACTGTGGAATGATTGATCTTTGAGTTATTTTTTTCAGATCCAAAAATTATAAAAACTGATTTATATTATGAAAACGAACGCCGGGAATAGTTAATAACTAGATGTTTGAATATTATTTTTTTTATTTTTTTTCTTCATATTTTTGTAAGATTTGTATGATTAATAAATTCTCGTGGACACATTTTAGAAATCTAGGTACCAAATTTAAAAAAAAAATGTCAAAATAGGTATAACAAAAAAAGCAAAATCGTTTAATTTTTGAATATAGAGCAATTCCAGCCCAAAACAGGTTTTTTTTAGGTACCGTAAACCGGGGTGACTTTGATAGGATTTCAATTTGTTTTTAGAATATTTTCCAACAGGTAAGGTTTTTCTCAAGATTATTATTTTTAAAACATGTACTGGGGTAGACTACACAAAGTCCATGCACTATTTCGGAAAAAAAGGTTTTTCAATAATGTTTAGAAAAATAGTTACGTTAAAAATTCTTAGTTTTAATTCCGGGGTGACTTTTATAGTCATAGTTTTTCTTGTTAAAATCACATTTAAGATGTTCAAACTTTATTTGTACGCTAAATGTACTATCACTAAAGTAGCTGATATAGTTTTTCAGGAAAAAAATCAATGTTTATATTTAGTTAACTAAAAGTATAAGCTTTTTAGGAAAATACATATAAATTTTAGGTAAAATTGTTTTGGAATTTTGCCTGAAATTTGATAAAACTAGTTTTGTTTGTAAAACTATCGATTTATAATGCATTTTATACTGAATTCGAAGCACGAATCACAAGTTTTCACATTTAACATGAAATTTGTTCAACTGAATTTGCCTTTTAATTTGGAGATTTTTTTTAATTGTGTTTCAAAAACACATATTATTTATTATTTACAATTTTTATTGACCTTTTACTAATGGAAAATTGTCCAAAGAATCCGAAAATGCATTCCGTTTTCCGATTAAAAATCATGTTCATTGAGAAAATCAAGACACTTTGAGAAGTTTAAAATAATGACATTTAATCAACATTTTCTTAACTATAGTTAACTAACTTTTTAAACATGTCAACATTTTATAAAAAGTTCTTCTTGAGGTACTTTGAACACTTCTCTACCACGGTCAGTATGTTTCTAAACCATTCCTTACGTATTTTAACTGTACTCTTCATTTTGCGGAAAAATCGCAATCCTATCAAAGTCACCCCGGCTATCAAAGTCACCCCGTTTTACGGTACTTTTTTCTCGACCCTCTCCGACTTCAATGAAACTGTGTAGACATGTTATCCTACGCGTACGTAAGAAATTTTTGTGTATAGTTCACTCGATAATGACATTTGAGAAGGGCGTAAGTGTTTTCAATATTTTTGTAATTCGGAATTTAAATATTTTTGTATCTCGATGCCGTTGCATCGTATCAAAAAGTGGTCAGAGACAAACTTGTAGGGAATTCGCTTGCAGAAATAACTGAAACAAAAAATCGCCGCTCGTATGAGATTTTTTTATTTTTAAGTAAAAAAGACAAATTTGAAGGTAAGCCGAAGGGAGAGGGAAGAGGGTCCGGTACAACCGATTCCCTATTTGGTATGGAATTGCTCTACATAGAAAATCTTAACAAAAACTTATTTAACATAAATGAAAGCAAAATTAAATTAGCAATCGTAAATCAGGGGAGCCAGCCTTTTTCTATTATCGGCCTATCAGCACTTTGATCATGAATTACAGCTTGCATAAAGTGTTTTTGGCTGTTCCAAAGTAATAAATAGCTCAAATGAAAGTGAACAAGCAACTCTCCATTGTTGATACATCTGAAAATGTTGATTTAATAGCAGACAACGGCAAAAGTTATGAGAATTGGTCGAACGGCTTAGAGTGATTAAATGGGTATAATTCCCCTAGGTATGTTTTTTAATTTCTTTTCGCTTTTTTTGTTTTTTTTTTTTAAATAATTCTTGGAAGAAAAGCAACACAGAAAAAAATATTGTGAAATTTTTTTTTTCTGAAACATAAATAATTATAAAAATTATGAAATGCTTTTATTGAAAAAAAATTAGGAAATAATTTACACTATTCAAACATAAGGCTACCGACTGTACGGATTTTTACCTTACCATACGGATTTTTGACCCTCTTCGCGGATTTTTAACAGGCCGGAATTTTTGTAGGGAATTTCACGCATAATACGTTTAACATTTTATGAACATTGAATTGCTTTTTATGATTTGGTTAAAGCTTTTGTTAATTAGACATTTTTATTTAACTGTGAGTTTGATACATCCTTGATTATTTGTTTTTTTTTTTTTTTTTTTTTTTTTTTTTTTTTTTTTTTTTTCTTTCATATGTTAATAGGACCTTTTAAAAAAACACTCTAGATTTTTTCTTTAGACATTCCTTACTAAATATATTTAACCATTAAAAGATCCAAAGGCTTTCTAAAACTTCTAGAGTATTTTTAAAAGGTCATATAAACTGTTATGTTTCACATGTTATAGGACCCTTTCAATAAAAAAAAACTCTGGAAAAGTGTTCGTGAAAACACTGAGAACGATATCATTCGTAAAAGCAAACTTGACATTTCGTAAACTTTTAAACGTTTAAAAAAAATGAAGACCATAATGATTTGATTCAAATCATGGTTTATTTTATGAATACTTTTAAACGTGCAAGTCATAAGCACTCTGATAGCATTATGTGAAATTTGTTTGCTGTAAAAACGACACAGTTTTGTATTTGTAATTCTCAAATTTATTTCATTTCATTTATTTAAATAATTCCTTGACAGTTTTTGTTATACAGTGGTTGTTCGGTAACTGGGCGCAGACAAACGTCAAAAAACCAAAACAAACCAAAATTACCGAGGGGTTAATGGATGCAAAAATCATATTCAATAAATAAAAAAAAATTCAAACTTTTGTTTAATTTCAAGTTACAATTAAAGAAATATGAAAAGTAAGCATTGAAAATAAATTTGAGTTACTTTTATTTATATATTTCATCTGGAAAATATTATGCATCGGTGGTCCCCTCGTTATTTTTTTGTTTTTTTTTCGTTCAGCCCAGTTAACTAGCAGCATTCGGTGACTGGACTACGTTCTCAGTCCGGTTACCGAACAACTACTCTACCATGGTGTCATATCGGCAAAGGGTACGGATTTTTGCTCAGCAAGAGTTGGTAGCCTTATTCAAACATATTTGTTCCATGGGTGATAGTGAAATGACTTTGTTTTTTGTTTTGTCCAAGTTTTAAATATTATAAAAAAACATGATTTTATCAAAAAATTATGTTTTTTAAACCAGATTTTGCACCATCACGCACTATGGTTCAGGTGATTTTTTTTGTAGTCCTCTGAAAAATATAAAAAAAAGAAAATTAAAATATGCGTATTTTATGAAATTAAATTTAAGTGATAAAAAAATAAATTGAAAAAACCTGATTTTTATCCTTGTTACATTTTTTCCGAAAAGTTCAATGGTTTTTTTTCCGTGTAACTTGTTTTCCAAAATTTTCTAATGTTCTGGACAAAGTTCATTCGAAATCATGAAAAATCGAAAATCACGAAACATTGCGACATTGTAGAGAACTTCTCTTAATAAGTATCGTAAATTATGAATGGATGTTGTTCTTCAATTCAATTAAATCAATTTATAAACATATTAGCACATTTTGTTATTCTTAAAAAAATGCATTTTATGATATTTTTGAATTATTTATTAATATTTTTCATTGAAATTGACTTCATTATTTACATCAATCACTCGTTTTGAAATTTCATCTGGTTTTTTAGTGGCTTTTCAAGCAACAACCTTAAAGAGCTCTTCCACAAAAAGCTCTAGACATCATTTGTGTTGATTCAGTGGTACGCTCTTCTTTCGATTACTTTCAGACGAATCTCAAATTCAATCCAAACCCTCGTTGATTTTCCGGGAGCCTCCCAAAAAGCAAAACTGATGAAAATTCATATCTGGAAAAACCTTCACAGTACCTTTTCTCGTTGGATCTCTTTGTGGCCATGGTAAATAAAGCAGAAAGGAATCTTAACGAGAAATAATTAAAGAAATCGCTTCTTTTTCTCTCTCCACCCCACATAGAAAGGTGTCATTATAAAAGCCTTTTTCCCTTCTGATTCTGAGCAAAGGGAAAAAAGGGTTGAACCTGACTGGTTTGGTGGGGAAACAGGAAATTAATTAAAACCATTCTCATCTTGGTCGGTGACGGCTCAAATAAAGCGTTAATTTCTTCTTGAAGTCGGGGGAGACCCGTTATTGTCACACCAAAGACCATCATCTTGAGGTTTCCTAGCCGGTGACAATGGGGTCCGTTCCAGAAATGGAAATCAACCTGAATGTCGTTATGAGTGATTGTGGCCGATGGTGAGCAAAGGTGGGCGTTGCGATGAATGAAAGTGAATGACCATCAGGACGTGCTTCATTGCTTTGTTGGTGATTATTTTTAGTTCAAGAGGGTTGATATCAGGAGGACAAGACAATATAAAACTCATTTGTGCCTTTCTTTCTTCATGTTTTTTTTTTGACTGATCATTTTACAATCTTACCTACTTACAAAATTATTTAAACTTTTGCAACTTGAATGTAATTAAAGATTTTAAATCTTTAAAATGTTCGTGATTTTCATGAACAGAATGCAAAAATCAGTAAACCATACCTCACCGCAGACCTCTTTCTTACTTATCGTACCCTTAATCTAATGGCTTTGTGTGTACAACAGCAAATGATGATTGCTTTTTAATAGTCGTTCATTAGGCAAGCGAATAATAATGAAAGAAAGCCACGACGGACGGATGAACGAGGGGGGTCCCACGGAAGTTCACCTCAAACAACCCTCAACCTGCAGCGTGAGTGAGTTTAGGTTGAAAGGTTATGTCACCGCTGCGTCGTGCGTTGTCGTGCTGAGTTGGAGTTGATTTTCTTCACGATGACGACGTTACCGTGTACGGGGGACGGAAGTCAGCACGGAAGTAGTAATCCCGAGTTCCAGGTTGAAACCGCTGTGTGAGCTGAGCAATAAGTGTTATGACGTAAGTGCGTGTGTGGAATTGGACGGGCTCGACTCGTAATTAAGTAAACAGAAAAGTTTGCAGGATAGGTTTGTGAATGGGTTGTGACATGTACATTACACTAGTTTATTAGCATTTGAAATTTCTTGAGGAAATTTATTCTACGAGGGAAATCATAATTCCCTAGTCATGTAGTCAAAGCAAAGATTTAGTGAAAAAGTGAAAAAACCATACAAAGCTTTTTTTGATAGCTTCCAATTTTTTCTGCACTCAAAAAAGCGCACCATTCATAGCTATTTGTCAAGAATCACGGCTAACTGCCTTCAGCAAATACACTTCCCCTTCCATTTGGCACTTGGAGCACTCGAAGTACGAAATGATCAAATTTCATTTCCGATCAAACTCACCGGAACGTGAATCGTGCGACCACAAAATGGTACAAACTATGACGAAGAAAAAGAAAATCCATTATTGCACGTGCACACACATGACGCTCTCTCTCTCTTTCGCATGAAAAGATTGCATTGAATGGGGCCAGAGTAAGTAATGGCCAAGAGATGTGATAGGGAAAATTGCTGGAAAAACGCAACACATCAAATCGATGGGTGGAATAAGAGCACCCGGAGAAATCCTATTTATTTGTGCAACTTTACAACTAACGAGTTTCCCCGTCGGACGTTTGTAGTATTGAACGGGGAAAGTTTGATTTTTGAAATAATGTTTACTTATTTACTTATTGATCAAATTTACTAATGAATTATTTATTGCAATTGGTTGATGTTTGAAAAAAATGTTTTAATAGTTTTAATACATTTTTTCTCAAACTCTTTTTTAAAATCAGGGGTAAAAAATCGATCACCTCCTGTAAAAAGTACTGATACTGCCTGCGGGAAAGAATAGCAGAATGCTGTGCATCTTTTGTGCACTATTTGTGTGGTACATGTCATTGTTTGCAGAGGCAAAAAGAAAACTCTAAGGAAAATATGAGAAATAGTTTTCGTGTGCTCGTCCCTCCGACATTACACAGTGGGCGAAATGGAACCCAAAATCGGACTTAATTGAACGCGGCTGGTTCCCTGGTATGAATAATACTGTTTCTAATGTAAAAAAATCCGGGGAATCGATTGGTGATGGTTTCATCCACCGCACAAAACGGCAAAGGGTCCATATTACCCCAATTCCCCATTTTTTCACATTTTTTTCTTGAAAATTGGTCTGTATTTAGAGCGGAGGCTTTAAGTGGCCTTCCAAAATGCACTTAACTTATGTGAAAATGTCCCAGGAATCCAGTAAAAATAACCACTTGCACCGCAAAAATCATCTAAGGTCCATTTATCCCCAATTTCGATATAAAAGCATTTTTGGCCGTTTTCAAATGTTAGGTCAGATTTTAAAAATCTGAAAATATTTTTATCGTAAAGATCAGACAATTTTACATAAGAATGACGATTTGCACTTGAAAGTTTGACATATTTATGTTGATATAGAAATTAAACTAAATAAAAAGATTGAAGAATCACTTTTGGGCCAATTTTCCCAAACGCAGAATAAACTGCCTTTCACATACATTTTATTTTTATCAACATAAATGTGTCAAACTATCAAGTGCAAATCGTCATTCTTATGTAAAATTGTCTGATCTTTACGATAAAAATATTTTCAGATTTTTAAAATCTGACCTAACATTTGAAAACGGCCAATTAGTTTGGTATTTCTTTCCCATTGCTGCAAAGATGTCTTATACTTGCATACATACACACAAACTCACAGATGGCCGGGAGGAAAACCAATTTGATGAAGATTTGCAATAAGAGGAAATTTCGTTAGGAGTTTTCCATCCAGTCAGAAAGAATGCCTGAATGATTTAGGATGTCAATTTTTATTTTGCAAGATTTAAAGTGATAAATAAAATCATTACCTTAAAAATATAAAAAAAAACTAATTTTTTGGTTGCATTTTTGGATGGTGATACTGTGATACCAAATTTTTATTGTTTGAAAAAAAAGAAAGATATGAAAATGATGATGACATATATTTATTTAAAATATATCACACAAGTGGTCAAGCAAAAAAAAAAAATCAATGCAAAGGCATTTTAAGGTTAAAACTTGAAACAAAAAAAAAAATCTTTTTAAATATTTAATGAAGAAAAAACAACCATGCAAGAAATGTGTTTAAAGCAGGGCTACCGAACCAACGGTCCACGAGTCGAATCCAGCTTTAGAAAATTGTGTTATGACTGGCTATTCGAAAAAAAAATAGCCTTAGATCAGCTTTTTCACTTTGTATCAAAAAATCATTTATAATCAATTATTTGTTTTATTTTTAATCAAACAGCAATCAAACGTGATTATCCAACGAATTGTTTAGATTGTGCTGGTTTTTTTATATACATTTGTTTGTTCCAAATCAATTTATTTTTTTATCGTTTGAACTCAATTTTGCGTAATACATGAATTTAAAATTTATGGAAAAAAAAGTTTTTTCATTGTAATTGTACAGCAGAAACCAAAAACATAATTTTCAACAGTTTTTACTGCGCTTTCTTCAAATTGTGTGTTGAGGAACATTATCTAAATTTATTTAAAAAAAATCATGTGGTGGCCATAAAAAAACTCTTTTTTTCCTAAAAATATGGAAAAATGTTGCCTGAAAATAAATATATTATTAAAATATTCTTAATAATAAGAATCTTACGGGACCATCCGTTAAGCACGTGGACACTTTTCAGGGATCTGTAAACTCACCCCCGCACCCTCGTGGACAATTGTTCATACAAAAAAACAACTTTTTTGTATGGACTTGATATGTGTTAATAAGATGAATTTGGATTGAAATTCACCAAAATTCAATAATCTGTCGATTGACTCGTTTTTTCAAAGTAAATGGTTACCCCGATTAGAGAAATTTCAACGATTTAAAAAAAATCTTAGTGGGTATATAAAAAAAATTAAATATGCTTTAACATTTTTGGATTTCAAATCAAAATTAAAAATTGCTAAAATTGCAAATTTAATTATCTTGCTAAAAATGGTAAAAATTTCCAATAGTTTCAGAGCAAATGGAAAAAAACACTTTAATATCAAAATGTGGTATCCTGACTTTCCAAAAATTCAAGTCATTTCTTTAGGGGGTATATCAAAAATGTTTAATATCAAGTTTGAAATTTCCGGTTTTCAATGAAAGCATTCACTTTGAGACATCATTTTAGCGCAAAATCAATTATTTGGTCATAATTTTCCCATAGTTTCAGAGGAAGTTGTTAAAATACTTTAATAGCAAAACAATACCATTAAGAAATTCTGCAATTTTGTAATATCAAAACAATACCTTAAATTGTAATACCAAAATTTAGTATTGATACCAGAAATGTATAATAATACATTTCCTTTGTTATTTAACCATGCTCGGGACAGCATCGCAAAAAGTATTTTTCATAAAAAATCAGATAAACAAACAACAACAGCAATCACGCCTTATTGAAATTTTGATGTTTTATAATGCTATGTGTAAGGAACAAAAACCTAATACATAATTGCATCGACCAAACCTTGGTGGTTTCCAAAATAAAAAATGAAAGAAATACAAAAAATTGAAATCACAGGCCTAGGTTTAAATTTTTTTGATGAAAATAGTGTTTTAAAATGCATTCTGCACGCGACCAGTTGCTTTTCAATCATTAGTTTTCAAAATATCGAGATATCAACGCAAAAAAATCTTTTCCTTGGTTAAAGGAGTTTAAACATGCTTTATATGATTATAAACGCAGGAAAATGCATTAAACTGGTTTTCAGTTGATTCAACTTTAATTTTCATTAAAATTTAGATGTTTGTCGAAAAAAAAATATTTGTTTGCCCCCTGATAATTCATTGACCGAGCCACGTAGCCCAGTGGTAACGCTTCCGTCTCGTAAGCGGTAGATCGGGGTTCAAATCCCGGCTCGGACCAACACAACTGGTGATCTTTTCCCTTCTGGAATCGATTGCTTAGTAAAGGGAAGGTAGTGTATCGTCACAAACTGGACCTTATCACGACACCTTAGGGAGGCGACCTATGGAATGTTAACATTAACCTTAACATGTTAACATTAAGTTGAGAATGAAACTGCCACTGAATCCACTTTGTAAATGCCGGCCCCGATACTCTTCAAGGGTGTTCCCCTCAGGAACTGGGAAAGATTTACTTTACTTTACCTGATAATTCAGGCCGATTTTGAAGGGGGGAAGGGGGGGCGTCGTAGTCTTTGAAAATTTATTGCAACGGCCTTAATTAATAATCGGCAATTTTTTTTCCGTGTACCTAATTTTTCTCAATAGTCCTCTACGATACCTTCAACTCTGCCGAAGACACCAAATTGATCAGAAATTTTACTCAACAGTTACAGCTGTTTTAATATTGATGTACAATGGTGAACCAATGACACAAAATGGCTTCTTTAGTCATAGGGAAGGCCCCCACAAAGTTTGAGCCAAATCAAAAAATACAAATAAAATCCATTTCCGATTTTGGTAGAGAATTGCTCATTTAATCTCACATTAGATTGTCAGACTTTACTTTACACTGATATTCACTTTAATTTAATTTAACGACCCTCAAATCCAAAACGATTTGGAAAACTTTTGGCCCAGATTTAGAATCTTAGTGTTTGAAAGAAATCGATGAAAAATTATGATCAACGTTTTTTTTTATTTTAATTTATCCTCACTAGCTTGTATGGTTTTGCAATATGTTAGTTTAAAAATGACACTTCTTTTCTTTCTACTGAATTTTTACTATTGTTTTTATTCGTTCTAGAATGCAATTCAACAAAAAAATATATAGTTTAATAACTCATTTTACTTCCAAAAAAAATTTTGCTGCTGAGAAAAAATCGAGTTTGCTTTACAATTGAATTTACAATTTTATTATTCTTTTCTGAACATTTTTTAACAGTTATTAATTTAATTTTTAATTTTTAATTTATTTTTAACAGTTATTGATTTGTTATTTGAGAGTCTCCACATCTCATCAGGGTCTACCACAGTAAGCAGAAGTGAGGCCATTTCACATTATGTTGGCATCCATCATGTCAGTTTGGTCTTTTGTCCGTGGTAGGAAAAACATATTTTTACCAGAGATGATTATTTTCCCAATAAAGCACATCATCAGTTGATTGGAGATGGATGTATCGAGTGACATTTTTTTCCATTTTCCTTTCATAATGTTTTCGCTGGCAAATGTCAATTATCGTTGATGAATGAGGAGCGATTTCCGCAGAAGTCCCATTAAATGTGTTTGACAGATTGAATTCCGAAGCTTTCACGAGAAAATGGCAGCAAAATTGTAAGGATAATTTCCACAGAAAGAAAAAAGCCTCAGTTTTCCTCGATTCCTTTGAAAGAAAAAGAAACCGCCATCATCTAATTCAATTCTCGTTGTGGATGTGAGCGCAGAACAGACGGCAAGGTAACACAATAACAACGTTATCACCACACACACATTCGCCTGTCAGTCCGACAGCGTAACAGCGCCGTGTGCCATTTAGATACATTATCGTAATTGGTCTTTGTTTCACCGTTGGGAACGCGTACGCAAACACCCACAGCGAATTTCTTGTGCTGAATTTGGTGTGTTTTTTTTTGTATGTGCAGAAATCTCTTGTTGATGTTACTTGGCCGCAGATTTTGTTCGGATGGTCGAGCATTAGGGTGGTTCCTTTATTTCTTTAAGAATTTTACAATTTATAAAAACAAACTATACAAACTCACAACAAAAAACCACCCTTGAAGCAGGCCTCAAATCTGTTTGTTTTGCGGGAATTTTCAAAACCATTTCTCGGAAGATGATCGTTATGGGGAACCAATTCTGCTGTTTGTCCGTGGGATTGTACCAACAGAAGAAAAAGAAAACGATAAAAAAACGCAATATAATGCCACCATAGGCACACGTGCCACGGCGGCAAGATACCCCAAATCGAATCAAATATTTATTTTTACTGCAAACACTGCTGCTGCTGCACTCGAGATATGTGTTGGTGGCTGTGTGTACGTTGGAAATGTTTATTTAATTTTTATCGCAGCCACCGAGGGTTGTTGGACATTTTTTCATATTTTATTTTCTTTTTCTGAGAGGGAGATAAATACCGAGTTGGGAAAAAAATTTATGCAATTTTTGTTTTTGTTTTTCTAAAACGTAAGCAAGACATGTTTGGCTTGGTTGAATTTTAAACATAATTATTGTAGATTAATAATTATGCCTTTTTAAACTTGAAAAAATTGTGTTCAAACTAATGAGCAGTTCTCTAGGATTTCGGTCATTCGATTTTTTTTGTATTTTTTAATCCGACTGAAACTTTTTTGGTGCCTTCGGTATGCCCAAAGAAGCCATTTTGCATCATTAGTTTGTCCATATAATTTTCCATACAAATTTGGCAGCTGTCCATACAAAAATGATGTATGAAAATTCAAAAATCTGTATCTTTTGAAGGAATTTTTTGATCGATTTGGTGTCTTCGGCAAAGTTGTAGGTATGGATACGGACTACACTAGAAAAAAATAATACACGGTAAAAAAAATTTGGTGATTTTTTTATTTAACTTTTTGTCACTAAAACTTGATTTACAAAAAAACACTATTTTTAATTTTTTTTATTTTTTGATATGTTTTAGAGGACATAAAATGCCAACTTTTCAGAAATTTCCAGGTTGTGCAAAAAATCATTGACCGAGTTATGAATTTTTTAATCAATACTGATTTTTTCAAAAAATCGAAATTTTGGTCGTAAAAATTTTTTAACTTCATTTTTCGATGTAAAATTAAATTTTCAATCAAAAAGTACTTTAGTGAAATTTTGATAAAGTGCACCGTTTTCAAGTTATAGCCATATTTAAGTGACTTTTTTGAAAATAGTCGCAGTTTTTCATTTTTTTAAATTAGTGCACATGTTTGCCCAGTTTTGAAAAAAATATTTTTGAAAAGCTGAGAAAATTCTCTATATTTTGCTTATTCGGACATTGTTGATACGACCTTTAGTTGCTGAGATATTGCAATGCAAAGGTTTAAAAACAGGAAAATTGATGATTTCTAAGTCTCACCCAAACAACCCACCATTTTCTATCGTCAATTTCTTAGCAACTAATGGTCCGATTTTCAATGTTAATATATGAAACATTTGTGAAATTTTCCGATCTTTTCGAAAAAAATATTTTCAAAATTTTCAAATCAAGACTAACATTTCAAAAAGGCCAAACATTCAATATTACGCCCTTTTAAAATGTTAGTCTTGATTTGAAAATTTTGAAAATATTTTTTTCGAAAAGATCGGAAAATTTCACAATTGTTTTATATATTAACATTGAAAATCGGACCATTAGTTGCTGAGATATTGACGATAGAAAATGGTGGGTTGTTTGGGTGAAACTTAGAAAACATCAATTTTCCTGTTTTTAAACCTTTGCATTGCAATATCTCAGCAACTAAAGGTCGTATCAACAAAGTCCGAATAAGCAAAATATAGAGAATTTTCTCAGCTTTTCAAAAATATTTTTTTCAAAACTGAACAAACATGTGCACTAATTTTAAAAAATAAAAAACTGCGACTATTTTCAAAAAAGTCACTTAAATATGGCTATAACTTGAAAACGGTGCACTTTATCAAAATTTCACTAAAGTACTTTTTGATTGCAAATTTGATTTTACATCGAAAAATGAAATTGAAAAATTTTACGACCAAAATTTCGATTTTTTGAAAAAATCAGTATTGATTAAAAAATTCATAACTCGGTCAATGATTTTTTGCACAACCTGGAAATTTCTGAAAAGTTGGCATTTTATGTCCTCTAAAACATATCAAAAAATAAAAAAAATTAAAAATAGTGTTTTTTTGTAAATCAAGTTTTAGTGATAAAAAGTTAAATAAAAAAATCACCAAATTTTTTTTACCGTGTATTATTTTTTTCCAGTGTAGTCCGTATCCATACCTACAACTTTGCCGAAGACACCAAATCGATCAAAAAATTCCTTCAAAAGATACAGATTTTTGAATTTTCATACATCATTTTTGTATGGACAGCTGCCAAATTTGTATGGAAAATTATATGGACAAACTAATGATGCAAAATGGCTTCTTTGGGCTCGGTGAACCTCGTTGGATAAATGTACGACTCGTGCTGAAAAAATACTCTTTTTGCAACTTGTTGCATAAACTACTATTTTAAATCATTATGCCGATATCTCAGCAACTAATGGTCCGATTTTCAATGTTAAACTATGAAACATTCGATCTTTTCGAAAAAAATATTTTCAACAATTTTATACCAAGACTAACATTTTAAAAGGGCGTATTATTGAATGTTTGGCCCTTTTGAAATGTTAGTCTTGGTTTAAAAAAACTGGAAATATTTTTTTCGAAAAGATCGGAAAATTTCACGAATGTTTCATATTTTAACACTGAAAATCGGACCATTAGTTGCTGAGATATCGACATTAGAAAATGGTGTGTTGTTTGAGTGGGACTTAGAAAACATCAATTTTCCTGTTTTTAAACCTTTGCATGGCAATATCTCAGCAACTAAAGGTCGTATCAACAAAGTTCAAAAAAGCAAAATATCGAGAATTTTCTCAGCTTTTCAAAAATAGTTTTTTTTTCAAAGGGCAACTAATTTTAAAAAATTAAAAACTTCGACTATTTTATAAAAAAGTTACCTAAAAATGGATTTAACTTGAAAACGGTGCACTTTATCAAAATTTCACCGAAGTACTTTTTGATTGCAAATTTGATTTTACATTGAAAAATGAAATTGAAAAATTTTTGCGACCAATTTTTCGATTTTTTGAGAAAATCAGTATTGATTCAAAAATTCATAACTCGCTCAAAGATTTTTTCACAACCTGGAAATTTCTGAAAAGTTGGCATTTGATGTCCTCTAAAACATATCAAAAAATAAAAAAAAATAAAATAGTGTTTTTTTTTGCAAATAAAATTCAACGGACAAAAAATTAAATAAAAAATCATCAAAAAATTTTTTACCGTGTATCATTTTTTTCCAGTGTAGTCCATATTCATACCTACAAATTTGCCGAAGACAACAAATCGATCAAAAAATTCCTTCAAAAGATACAGATTTTTGAATTTTCATACATCATTTTTGTATGACCAGCTGCCAAATTTGTATGGAAAATTATATGGACAAACTAATGATGCAAAATGGCTTCTTTGGGCATACCGAAGGCACCAAAAAAGTTTCAGTCGGATTAAAAATTCAAAAAAATCGAATGACCGAAATCTGAGAGAACTGCTCAGGGGTGGTAAGACATCCCTCTAACGGCCATTTTCCTATTTAAACACGTGTAATGAATATCCGCAAGAGCAAAGTTGGCCGCAACGCCTCTTTCAAATGTTGCTTTAGAATTCAATTTAAAAATTTCAAACCAAAAAAGAATCTATTACTGCATTCATTTTCTTAAATAAATCCGTTGCAAATCATTTCAAAAGTTTCCAAAAACGACAAAGAAAAAAAAATTAACAGTGAATTATGAAAATCGAAGTGCAGTCAACTGAAAATAATTCAAAACATACAAAAAATATTTTTTTTTTGTATATTTTGAACTAAATTTGCAATTTCTTTTTAATTTATCATATTTAAGAGAAAATATGGTGTTGTACATAGTAATTGTGTTTTCAAATTAGTTAATTTGGCTTCAAAAATATAATGATCAGTTCTTTGAAAGTTTGAAATTATTTATACTTAGCGTAATTTCATCAGAATTTTATTGTATTAACCTATTTGAATTTAAAGTTAAATTTGCAATGGAAAAGTGTTTCAGAATTATTTGTCAAAAAAAATGCGTAATATTTTCGATTTATCTAAACAGTTTTTATCATGCCTATTTCTGAAAATATAAGTTTAGAGTAGCTGGGAATATTCGTTACAATTTTTGTGGAAATTCTAAAATAGGACAAATTTGTTTTTCGAAAAATCAGATTGATTTTGAAATTTTGAATTTTGTTTTTCATTGTTTGTGGGTGAGATTTCCAAAAAAGACCTTAAATTTAAAAAGAATGATTTTTTTCAGAAGGATTCGCTAAATTAACTTAAAAAAAACCCTTGATAAACCGACGACAGGTTACGCGCAACCTTCTGTTTCAAAAATGAAGTCTAATTGGATGAAATTTAGAAAACCTGTTTTCTTTATCAATTTTTATCTCAACATCTAAAAAATTGAAAACTTACGGATTTTGTCCTCTCATTTTTTATGTATTCTTAAGAATCTAATAAACATTATCAATCTTAATTATGGCTTTATCACCTTTTTATTGTGTTTTTTGTTTGGGCTTGAAATTAAAATGGGTTATCAACACTTGAAAAAAATTAAAACTTCATTAAAAGGAATTGAAACCATTCAGAAGAAGCCAACAGGTTGAGATCAGTGCAGCTGCAGCAAAAAAAAGTGTACACCTCACAATAAAAGTTCATCAAAATTTAATCAACGAAACAAATGTAGCTACCGGTCATTTTTTATCGTCCATATCCTCAACCAAAACCAGTATTTCACAGAACATAAATACAGCTCAGCTTTGACATCGCGGAGGGAGCGTCACACAAAAACCCTGTCATCCAATCCAACGTTTCTAAAACCCTGAATTGGTTCCAAGCCCAGTTCACGCGCTTGAACCGAAAAAAAAGCTCACCGAATTTGACGCTTTTTGGCGTTTCGCTTCATCTGGCCCGGCAGCAGCACCAGTCACAAGTCAGTCGTTCGTGACCCGATTTTTTTTCTCCCGCCTCGATTGGCATCGGTTCGCGGTCCTCGTGCAACACACTCCGGGGATGATTCCCGTGGCCAGCAGTTTTTTTTCTCCATTCCGTTGGCGTTGTTCCTTACTCTCAATTTGACGGATTCAATATTGAACGCGGCTGAACGCGAAATCAGACTTCAATCAATCGTGAATGAGTGATTGTCACGTGAATTTTCGTGTTCTGCCACCGGATGATGAGGGATGGATTTGGATGTTTGAGGGGGAGAGGAATTGAACACTCCCGTACACCGCAAGGCATCAGCAGGACGAGCGTGCCTTGGATCGGAAATGGCACTCCCGGGGACCAGGTCGGTTAGGGATGATTTGAAAGTGGATACTTAGCTGAAAACAAATAATTTTAATTCTAATAAATTTTAAATTGATTTGAACGTTATGATTTAATTGATATATTTCCAAACATCTGTTATTGTACAACCAATTTTCGGTAATGTTTTGTTTATTTTGACAGGATCAAACAATATTGTTTTTGCGTTACGTAATTTAATAATGCCACACCTAAATTTTCCTGAAAAATAGTAGGCTTTAAAAACTGTTGAAAAATTCAAATCAAAATCAAATTATTCGCTCTACAGCATTGCCTTGGCGTTCTCGATTGCGAGATTCCTACTCGAAACTAAGTGTCCGAAGGCTTGATTGTTGAGGCAATTGCAAACCTCTTTTTACACCTTAGCTTCCATCCACCCCGGGATTCGAACTGACGACCTTTGGATTGTTAGTCCAACTGCCTACCAGCGACTCCACCGAGGCAGGACCCAGGGAGACGACTCCTACACCTGGACTGAGCTAACGACCTAACCTTTTGGTTAGTCCGGAGCCAACATTTACTTCCCGTCCGACGGAAGGCGTGATCAGACAAATCTCGTCTCGAAAAATGCCACCGGGACCGTCTGGGATCGAACCCAGGCCGACAAAACTGTTGACTAAAATTTATATTTTTATTAAAATTATTCATAATCAAATGTAAACTATACAAAATACTTTGTTTGATGCTCACTAGGGCTAGTGATTTTTCGCGATTTCACGGAAGCCGCGTAATCCGTGAAATTCGCCCTTGACCGTAAAATTTGAGAAATATCGTGAAATCCCGCAAAATTTGAAATATTCAATTGATAAATCGCTACTCAATACATTTAAGCTTTATTTGTTTAAATCAAACATTTAAAAAGATTTTTACAAGCATTTTAAATGCAGTTTACAAATAAAGAAGTATTTCATATCAGGTCTACAATTATTTTTTAAATATATTGTTCATTATAATATTCAACAAAATGCAGAAAGTTTCTTTATTCCACAAAATTCCAAAAAGATTTTAAAAGAACATTAATAAACACTTCTTTAAAAGAAAACGCAAAAAATACCTTATTTGTTTTAAAATTTGGGTAAAATTTATTTTAATGAATAAACTATATTGAACAACAAAAAAAAATAAAAATAAAAATTTAAACTACAAGCCTTGGTTTCAACATTCGGATGAAAAAAGTGATTTAAAATGCATTTTACAGGCGTACAGTTGCTTTCCAATAATTAGTTTTGAGAATATCGAGGTATTTACAGAATTGTTTTTTTCGCAAAAAAAAACTTTTCGTGGAACTGTTTCATGAAAATTCAAAATGTTTTCAAAGGAGTTCAAACATGCTAAATATGACTATGAACGCGGGAAAATGCATTTTAACTGGTCTTTTGTTGGTTAAACTTAAATTTTCATTAAAATTTTGAAGGTTTTCGAAAAAAAAATTTTTTTCCCCCCTGATTATTCATGTAAATTTTAAAGGGGGAGCAACATAAACTTTGAAAAATATTTGCATCGGCCATGCTAATGTTTTGCAACACAACTAAAACATTCAAATTGCTTTTAAAATTTTGAATTTACGGACCACAGATCGGTTAAAGACGTAATATTTTAACAAATAAGTATTTTCAAAAATTCAAAAATTGAAAAAGCTTTTTGTGACACTTTTCACCGAAAAAAAAAACGAAAATAAGGCTTGGAATTTAGTTTTTAAAGGGAAAAAACTTTATTTTAATTCTGGTACCAGCCATATCACTAAAAGTTAAATACCAAAATCCATATTTTTACATTTTAATTGTTTTTTTGTAAACAAAAAAAAAGTATGAGCATAAAATGAAAAAGTGCACCATTTTCGAGATCTACTCTCTAGACTTAAGATTTTGAGAAAATAAAAATAATGAATTTCATCTGAAAAAAATAATATATACATATTTAAAAAAAAAAAAAACATTCACGATTAGTCTATCGATGCCAATATTTCAGAAACTGATTCTAAGAAAGTTTCCCCTTTTAGTTTTTAAAAGGTTCTAAAAACAAGAAGTAAATAAAGCTCATTTTCGATCAGCTCTCGATTTGTTTACGAATTATCAAATTCAAAAACAGCTTTAAATTGTTAATGTGCACATCTTTTAGATGCTCATTTCACAGGGATGGAATAATCGCAAAAAAATCATTTTCGCTTGAGAACTTTCTTCACCCGCAAAAAAGAGAGGAGGCGAATCATGCAAAAGAAAATCGCTCCCGAACTTCTTAAATAAAATCAATCTGTTGAAGTTTTTTTTGAGAACTTAAACAGATTTATTTCGTTTTGTTTATACACATTGCCCATCTACAGAATGCGACAGGTCATTTTTTGACGTGTGACGTTTAACCTGCAAGTTTAGTAGTGAAATAGATAATTCATCGAATAATCAAGATGATGATTTTTTGAGATTCCTTTTACCGATCTTTCGTGCACGAGAGAGGAGAGCCAAGTTCCCTTCGGATTTTTTTTTCTCTTGATGAGCTTCAAATGATTTTCTTTTGATTATGATTCTATCTTTGATTTTTTTTTGCAACATCCCTAGGCAAATCGGTACATTTCTCCTGCCAGGCGAGAAAAACCGTTAAACAGTGAGTGAGTGAGTGGGCGAGGCCTCGAAACAAATCCCAGAAAATGATTAACGTCAATCACAGCGATGTGTTTTATGGACTTTGAAATGGAATTTGATCGAATGGCGTGAGCTTTGCTGGCGGTAACAATGGCAGATGGGGATTTTTGTCATGTTGGAAAATAATAAAAAAAATCCTCGAAAACCTACCACAACGATCTGTCAAAGTTTCACGAAAAATGAAAAAAAAACGCTCATTTAAAATCCCTTTGCCAACCCAGGCTCCCCAGCGTCCCATAGATCCCATTTTAAGGGATGCGGCTTTTTCGCCAAAGTTCCGTCCACAACGTGGCAGAACAACCGTAAAACACCACTCACCTGGGACGACCCCCGGACATTCCGGCCGATTCGGGATCTTCTTTCTTGCTTTTTTCTCCACTCATTGTTCTTTCCTGGGCTAGGGCAAACAGAGCAGATTCCTGGAGTGACACTGGCGTGGCTTCGTCGTCGTCGTCCTCGGTCTTATTTCATGCATACATACCGTGCCCCGGTGGGACACTCCTCGGGTACGGGAACATGGCCCGGCCAGCCGGCCGTGACGTGGCCCCGTTGGCTGGCTGTGGTGGCCCACAAATAGCGCATTATGACATTTTTCCATATTTAATTAAGTATCAAGGGAACCGGCTCGGATAGCGTTCATTAAAATTTTATAACGAAATTTGCCTTTCCGCCTGGGCGGAGCCTGTGAAGCTGCTCTGGGAGACAATTTTTTGGTCGGGAAGGCGGCAGACTAGCGATTGTTACGGAAGGGAGTTTTATTTTGGGGTACCTTTTTAGAAAGAAAAGAGAATGTTATTCACTGATGACGGATTTTTTTTTTATTTTCAAATGTATTTTGAAGCAAATGTTTTGAAGTAAGTTGAGTTTCAAATAAATTCTACAATTTTTCAAAATGCCGTAAAATATCGTATTGATTGAAATGAATGAAATGAATGAAATGAATGAAATGAATGAAATGAATGAAATGAATGAAATGAATGAAATGAATGAAATGAATGAAATGAATGAAATGAATGAAATGAATGAAATGAATGAAATGAATGAAATGAATGAAATGAATGAAATGAATGAAATGAATGAAATGAATGAAATGAATGAAATGAATGAAATGAATGAAATGAATGAAATGAATGAAATGAATGAAATGAATGAAATGAATGAAATGAATGAAATGAATGAAATGAATGAAATGAATGAAATGAATGAAATGAATGAAATGAATGAAATGAATGAAATGAATGAAATGAATGAAATGAATGAAATGAATGAAATGAATGAAATGAATGAAATGAATGAAATGAATGAAATGAATGAAATGAATGAAATGAATGAAATGAATGAAATGAATGAAATGAATGAAATGAATGAAATGAATGAAATGAATGAAATGAATGAAATGAATGAAATGAATGAAATGAATGAAATGAATGAAATGAATGAAATGAATGAAATGAATGAAATGAATGAAATGAATGAAATGAATGAAATGAATGAAATGAATGAAATGAATGAAATGAATGAAATGAATGAAATGAATGAAATGAATGAAATGAATGAAATGAATGAAATGAATGAAATGAATGAAATGAATGAAATGAATGAAATGAATGAAATGAATGAAATGAATGAAATGAATGAAATGAATGAAATGAATGAAATGAATGAAATGAATGAAATGAATGAAATGAATGAAATGAATGAAATGAATGAAATGAATGAAATGAATGAAATGAATGAAATGAATGAAATGAATGAAATTAATGAAATTAATGAAATGACAGCTTAGTCGTTTGTTTTGAATTGCTTTTAGTGTCATTTTCATGTTCAGCACCTTTCTACCACAAAGAAAGCAAAAGGCGGAAATTTCATTACCATTCCATTATCGTAATTCCATCTTAATTATTCACATTTCCCATGCCCCACCTGATAGTTTTATTGCGGAAAAACATCCCCTTTTCGATAACGGCTATTGCTACCTCAACCTCCCACGGTGATCCTTTGGCACATTTCCCCTTCAGCTCCCGAATCGCCTTCAGGTTCAGTCTCAATTATTGAGCATCGATGTGGTCTTGGCACCGTCAGCAGTTTTATTTTCATTTTCCTGATGTTTTTGTTTTGTTTCCGCCAGGTACCTGAATCTACTCGAAATCGGATCCTTTGGCGGTGGGAGGGCATAACGGCAAATTTCAGCGAACCCCACTGTCGTGCGGAGGTGGGAAAGTGGGGAAAACCTGAAGGGCGAGCAATAATTTTTCCCCGATTAATTATTCAATTTCAATTACCGCCACTCACACGGGAGTGAGTGAGACAGAGAGAGGGACCAGCATAACTGAGCTAAAGCATGGTGGTTTTATGCTGCGGTTAGAAACGAGCACGGGAATCCCCGAAGGCGTTTTTTTTGCATGTTTCCGGTGGGCGAGTTGGAAGAAAATTGGAGACCATTAACGAAAGGTTTTCCTCCCATTAAAGGTAAAGTGAAGGAACACAGTTGATGTACCCATCCGTATTAAATTGCGATGAAGACATAAATGGGAAACTAAGTGGAATTGGGAGTTGACTACTAATACATAGTTGTAAAAAACTAAGAGCTTTGAATAAATCTCACTTCCAAAATTGAGGGCAGTTGAAAAGATGATTTTAATTTTTCTTTTTACCTTCTACTGGTTTTCATCTTACAAAGGAATTTCACTTTTGAAATACACATTGATTTAGCCTTGGCCATGCAATACTAATCACAATTACTTTAAAATTATCCTTCTCTGCCCAAGAGTAATTAAAATAGATGATTTTCCCTCCACATAATCCAATAATCCAGTTCGCTTCTGCCAGCATCTGCAGCAGCAAATCCTCCAGCTTCCATCGAACATCGTCGAGCATGTTGTCTACCCCAAGAAGAGGATCATTCCCTCGACGTTCCTTTACAGCTCGGCAGACACCATCGTCATCATCATCACCATCACCCACCGAGGAGTGCACCTTCGTCGTTTGCAATATCCATAAAAGCTTTGCGTTCGCGCACCGGGAGATGCATTATAATTAATTAAAAATGGAAAAGCCTGATGTAATCGTTTTCGTTGCACACATCGTGGCTGAAAATCTCTCGAAGGAGGAAAACAAAGTTTAATTTTTCCCCTTCTCGTCTCCTACCCAAGTTTTCCACGATATCATCGAAGTTCGCGAAGTTTCTTGCGCCTACACTTCACGCAGCATCGTTGTCGTCGCACCGTGATTTAATTATCGCGAGATCTAATAACGGCGCTGATGCTGCTGCTGCACTTTGCCTGAAGCAGGCTGTCATCTCCAGTATCCTGATGTGGGGTGGTTGGTTTATGAGGTATTTTAAGATGTATATAAAATAAAAAAAAAAATAAAAATAACATCATAGGTAAAGCAAGAATTTTTTAAATAAAAAATAATGAAGTTTTTTTCGCTATTTCTGTTAAATTGTTGTTTCAAATCGTAAACATGACGCAAAAGTTCTTTCATTGTTATTAAACTCTTTATTGATTGACATGATTTGAATCGCTTTTATCAATTACAACATCTTTTGAAATTACTCATATAAATACGAAATAAAGAATAAACTAAATCCACCTATCTAATTTTTACCTCTATTATACGAATCTAAGAATTGGCTTCAAAGAAATTTACAAATTTGACCTAAGTACGAAAATGTTGAGGTGAGGTGACCACATCTTCGATATTTTGATCACACTGGAAAATTCTTTAAATCATTTATCCTAAGATACTTTACAGAGATTAATGGACATCATTTTTCTAAGTTTTGCTTAGATCCGGCAAAATCGAGGTTATTGCAAGAGGCAATATTTGTACCCAAAAAAGTCAAAGTCTTTGGTAAAAATTTATTTTTTTTCCCATTTTTCAGTATGTTACGTAAAATTTTCCGAGGAATCTGATAATCTGATCTGAATTTCAGACATAGGCTCTTTGGTCTAGACACCGTCAAAAACATAATTTGAGTTTTCATGTGACTTTTTTCAAATATGAGGTTATAATTTTGAAATTCCAAGTTATTTTTCCATGAAAGCCCAAAACTTTTTCCCCGTCGAATCGCGATAACTCGTGATGGTTATAAGCAAACTTCTCGACAACATTACACAACATTGTTACACTTTAAAAAATAATACCGAAAAGTAAGAAAAAGCACGAAATTTTAAATAAAGTTAAAACTTTGTTATAAACTAAAAATTAACCCTTCTGGGTTCATGCAGATTCAAGTCTCAAAAAAATTACAGTCAAGTAGCGAAATAATACAGAATTTTTATTATTTTTTTGTATTTTTTCGATGAAAAATAGTTTTTTTTTCGATATTGAAATATGCCATCAATTAAATTAAATTATATACACAAAAGTCCGCATCATCGTCATTTCAGGCTGCAAATTATTGAAAAATACGTATTTTATCGAATAATATAAAATGAAATGAGTCGTTCTGCTCCTCCGTCACGAGGTATTGGAGCTCGGATTCACGGTTTTTTGTTTTTTGATTTTTGTTTTTTGTTTTTTGTTTTTTGTTTTTTGTTTTTTGTTTTTTGTTTTTTTGTTTTTTGTTTTTTGTTTTTTGTTTTTTGTTTTTTGTTTTTTGTTTTTTGTTTTTTGTTTTTTGTTTTTTGTTTTTTGTTTTTTGTTTTTTGTTTTTTGTTTTTTGTTTTTTGTTTTTTGTTTTTTGTTTTTTGTTTTTTGTTTTTTGTTTTTTGTTTTTTGTTTTTTGTTTTTTGTTTTTTGTTTTTTGTTTTTTGTTTTTTGTTTTTTGTTTTTTGTTTTTTGTTTTTTGTTTTTTGTTTTTTGTTTTTTGTTTTTTGTTTTTTGTTTTTTGTTTTTTGTTTTTTGTTTTTTGTTTTTTGTTTTTTGTTTTTTGTTTTTTGTTTTTTGTTTTTTGTTTTTTGTTTTTTGTTTTTTGTTTTTTGTTTTTTGTTTTTTGTTTTTTGTTTTTTGTTTTTTGTTTTTTGTTTTTTGTTTTTTGTTTTTTGTTTTTTGTTTTTTGTTTTTTGTTTTTTGTTTTTTGTTTTTTGTTTTTTGTTTTTTGTTTTTTGTTTTTTGTTTTTTGTTTTTTGTTTTTTGTTTTTTGTTTTTTGTTTTTTGTTTTTTGTTTTTTGTTTTTTGTTTTTTGTTTTTTGTTTTTTTGTTTTTGTTTAATAAAGTTAGATACATTTTACATGGAAGATTTCAATTTTACAATTTTTACAAGATCCATGGATTCACTCATCTTTTTTATGAGACGTTATTTTTAAACAAAATCTTTGGATTTCACAGTGATTTACCCTTTTTTATAAAATTTGAAGACAAGATACAAGAAGAGTACATTTTTTGAGTATCGAGTTTTGCCTTTCTTCCTTATCAGATTTTTAAGATTTTTATGTTCTAACAAACAAAAAACATTTTTAATAATGAATTACACCCTATGCCGACTACAACCAATCTGAATCAGTTCCTTGCTAGAACTTCCGTTCGCTGTCACCGTACGTACTTTTTCTCAACAGCCGCTCGAAGGGACGAAAAAATCGCATGTGTGGGCGTTTATCATCGGCTCAGCAGTCACATCCTGCCCTGCTCCCCCAACCCAACCCACTTCATACTCTTCTTCAGTAGACGCCCACTAGCAGCAAAATGAGTATGTCGCCCTACTATGTGGCGCTGCTGCTGCTGCTGCTGCGTCAACACGGAAAATGCATTAAGAGATTAAGAAAGAAAATTAGATTTTCTTTCTGCAGTCGTTGCTGCTGGTGCTCGGAAAACCCGGAGTCAACCCAGTCAAGCAAACCTTGGCGTCGTCGGAGAAAAGAAACGCAAGCATTTGTCCTCAGTCAGCACTTTTTACCTGTGGTTGGTGACCGCAATGAGTACACCTGAGGACGAAGTGGACGACGCCGATGTCGTCGTTGTTGTTGTTGTTGTCGGCTATAATTGAACGTGATTTTTATCGCGTAATTTTCCTGTTCCTGATGTGACGTTACCGGTTTGAGTTCTGTGTTGGAAGGGTGGCAATGTCGTTTTGTAAATAATGTGCGTTTTCTTCTAAACGGAATTGAGTTTTCTTGCAGTTTATGGTGCAACGAAACATGGCCTAAGATAGCTTTGTTGTATATGATTTAGAAATGTAATAAAAAGAAACATTAAAAGAAATCTTCATTACTTTTTTTCAACAGGAAAACGTTTTAAACTTATTTATATAGATAAAATTCCTAAACTTTTTGGATACTTTAAGCCATCACATTTTTGGACTAATTTGGCTGAGGTATGGCTGAAAAATAATGTACAGAAAATGAATATTTTTGTAAATTGATTTGCATACCAATTAAGTAAAATTATTCAATAAACAGAACTAAATAAATTGTTTGATTTTCCACATCCTTGCAAGACACTTCTCAACGCTGCAACAATGTAGGCGTTCTTTCACTCCAACAGGTCGTCGGCGTCCGCGTCGTGGGCGGCCCCGGGCTGTCTAGACAACGTCAATTTAGAGCTTTGCCCCACATTGATGCAGCACACATTCAACTTAAACACCAACCGGTGTGGTCCCCGCACATATATTACACGCCGTTTGCTATATTATTGTTACAACAAGTTCTGGGAAATCGAATTACTATGTTATTAGGTTGGCTGCAGTTGTGCAGTTTGTGCAAAAAAGAAGAAAATTTACAACTGTGAAAAAATAAGCACTTTAAACCCTAACTGAAGTAAAATTAAATGCACTGTTTTAAATTCCAAATTTAATTCCAAAAAAAATATTTAAGAGACTTGAGTATTTTTCACAGTGTCTCTAATATCAAAACTCACCTTCTTTCTCTTGAAGGAAACCATACCACGTGACGTCACCGGTCATGGCAGTACCAGCAGTGTCTTTAAATTATTAAAAACTTGAACCTTAACCGAGTTCCAAGAAGTACGGAAAAGGACACACCATTTGCTTTCCATTTCCATTGAGGACGAATTCTTGGAACAGAATATTGAACCACTTTACATGGAAAACAAGGTTGACAGAAATCTTGGAAATCGGTTTATTATTGATTTCGTCATTAGTGTCAATATGAACTAAGCTGGAAATTTCATTTAAACTTAGATGGTTAAGTTGAACCCATAGATATCAAGATTCATTCATTATAGTCAGCTCCAAAAGTTCATTGATTTTCCCGACCCGTGTTAATCATAGCACAAAATCAAGTTCGTACCCTACAATTTGGGCAGAGCCCCACCCTCGATAATCACAGACTTGACATTCTGGAAAGTTCACCCGTTTTCCCCCCCTAGTCCAAGACTGGCAATTATCAGCCGTTAGGGGCGATCTTTTAATCGACCTCGTTTCACACTCGAGCACTGTTATTAGTGCCGTCTTTCATGTTTGAAAAAGGGCTGTGTTGGAACGGGGGAACATTTGCATAGGTTCTCCCGAAAAGCTCAGGTAAGCAATCAACTCGCAGCAACTTTGGCGCTGGCGGTTCATCAAGATTGACCCGCCTGTGGGGCGTGAATGCTCCGAATGACGTCGGCTGCTCAAGGCGAAAGTTCGTGGCATCTGAGGAGGAATAAATCAACTCGAGAAGGGGAAATTGAATTACAGTCGGGTGGAAAATTTTACTGGAGTCTTTTCGGGATACTGAAGCTGAAGATAAAATTTTCAAAATTTGTTTTATATTCAGGGACCAGGTGTTCCATATGTTTAACTCGTTGATATACAATTGTTAAACAATTGCTGATATTTTCCGCAACAATTTAATGCAACGAGCGCTGAATATTTTCTCTTTTTTGCAACGAGTGCAATCCAATATTTTTTGCGATTCGGGAAACACCCTTTGATATGATTTTTTTTTTCAGTGAAATGTTTATTTCCCCGCCTGAATTTTATAAGTCGTCAAGATTGGCGTCAAACTCCAAAACAAAACAATGATCGAATATTCAGATAATCGAATCCCAAATTTTAGTTATCATCGTTGTCTTTTTTTATTGGCTTATTGGACCCCTAAACTATGCCAAAGTGATTTAGAATTTTTAAATCCAAGATGGCGGCCAAAATGGCGATATTTAAATATTAAAAAAATAATTTTGTAACATAATAAGCATTGAACTATTCAATTTAAGAAAATAATATATTTGGCTTATTGTTAGACGTTATATTTTCCATAAATTATAAAATTAAATAAAATAAGTTTACAAGTTGAATAACACAACTCGACATTTTTGAATTTGATGTCAGTAAACGCATCAGTTTCATCAAGGTATGATATATTTGGGCTCCCTGAACACGCTCCAATCGACAGAATGGAATTTTAGTGTATTCACTGCCAATAAACAAAATTAGAACTTTTGGGTAAAAAATATAAGGATTCATTTCTGGAGTTTGTTATGAAAAGGTCCAATTAACCAAATTTTGAAACCGCCATGAGTCAGGGGTGTTAAAAAATACCCTAAAAGTTAAAAATTGAAATTTTGGTTTATTGGACCTTTTAAAAACAAATTCCAGATTTAAAGCAACTAAATGTATCGTACCTTGATGAATCAGAAGTATTATCTGACATCTAATTCAACAATGTTGAATTGTGTTATTTGGTTATTTTGGTAGTTAAAAGGGTCACTGCTTTTTGTTAAAAGACTTTGCTAAGCAATTCTCTAATTTTCCTGTATTTAAATCATTGCATGGCAATATCTCAGACAGGGATGGAATAATCGCAAAAAAATCAATTTCGCTTGCGAACTTTCTTCACCCGCGAAAGAGAGAGGAGGCAAATCACGCAAAAGAAAATCGCTACCGAACTTCTCCAAGAAAATCAATCTGCTGATGATTTTTGGTGAATTTCCTTGTCAGCACCACTTAAAAGTATTTATTTCACTTTGTTTACACACATTGCCCATCTACAAAATGTGACAGGTCATTTTTCGACGTGTGACGTTACACTTGCAAGTGTAGTAGTGATAAAGATGATCCGCCGAATAATCAAGATGATGATTTTTTTAGATTTATTCTACCGATCTTTCGTGCGCGAGAGAGGAGAGCCAAGCTCCCTTCGGATTTTTTCTCTTGATGAACGTCCAATGATTTTCTTTTGATGATGATTATTCCATCGCTGATCTCAGTGTTTTTTTTTTTTTGCAAATCAAGTATAAGTGACAAATCATGAAATTAAAGATCACAAAAAAAAGATTTACCGTGTATATTTTTTTCCGTGGACAACTTTGCCGAAAACAGCAAAGAGCAATTCCAGCTGAAATCAGGAATTTTTCTGGTACTTTTGTACCCGTCCCTCTCCGATTTCAATGAAACTTTGTAGACATGTTATCCTAGGCCTATATAAGCCATTTTTGTGTATATGAAGCCAATAGTACTCGAAAATAACATTTGAGGAGGGCGTAAGGTATTTAAATATTTTTGTATTTTGTAATTTAAAAATAATTGTATCTCGAAGCCGCTGCGTCGTATCAAAAAGTGGTCAAATACAAACTTGTACGAAATTGGACGGGCTTTTTGAAAAAAATTGCATTGAAACAAAAATACACGCAACATATATGAGATTTTTTGATTTTTAAGTCTAAAACTTAAATTTAAAGGTGATGTCACGATTTTTTTTTCGTTCAAAATTTTTGAGGAAATAGCCTAAAATGTTGCCAAAAGACTGACGAAAAATGCAGGATGGTATGTCTCTTCTAAAAAAATTCAAAAATCATTTACTAAAACTGTTTTTTTGAAAAGTGGTCTAAACGTCAAAATTTTTGAAAACTTGTAATGGAAATCGACTCTCCAGACAATTTTACATAAAAGTCTCCATATTGACCATTGTCCTATGTCCAATCCTTGGGAAGATACAGCGGTTTTAAAAATAAAAATGTTGAAAAAACGGGTTTTTTTTGTGTTTTTTGGCAATTTCTATGTGACAGACTTAGTTTTTCAGTCTCGTAAATATTTTTACCGGAAAGCTCGTCCAATTTCCCATAAGTTTGTCTTTGACAGCATTTCAATTGGATGTAAGGGCTTACCGATATAAGCTTAATTGCATTGCTAATAACTGAAAATAGAATATTTTTTTCAGTGTGGTAGAAACCAGGATAGTAAATTTGCTTACGTAAATATAAAAACTAACTTAATCCACCTATGTGGTTGGTGCCTTCCTCACTATTTTCCAACAATGGGTGATATGTGATATGATGGGTTTGGACACAAATTACGTCTAATTTCGTTAAGTTCCGGAATACAAAAAAAACACACATATCAAGGGCTCATACGTTGCATAATAAGTGGTCAGAACTCGAGACAGGGTTGCCAGATTATCATTGTTTTAAGCTCGTTGGAAAGGTCTTTTGACTACCTAACCAACGATGGGTCGGATGATGGTTCCGGACATTGTTTACATACATTTAAGTGAGATCCGGCTACAAAAAAGTGCATAAATATCACTTAAGTGGTCAAAACTCGAGACAGGGTTGCCAGATTATCAATGTTATAGACTCGCTGGAAAGGTCTTTTAATTACCTAATCAACGATGGGTTGGATGATGGATTCGGACATTGTTTACATACATTTATGCGAGATCCAGCTACAAAAATAGTGCATAAATATCACTTAAGTGGTCAGAACTCGAGACAGGGTTGCCAGATCTTCAATGTTTTAGGCTCGTTGGAAAGGTCTTTTGACTACCTAACCAACGATGGGTCGGATGATGGATCCGGACATTGTTTACATACATTTAAGTGAGATCCGGCTACAAAAAAGTGCATAAATATCACTTAAGTGGTCAGAACTCGAGACAAGGTTGCCAGATCTTCAATGTTTTATACTCGTTGGAAAGATCTTTTGATTACCTAACCAACGATGGGTTGGATGATGGATCCGGACATTGTTTACATACATTTAAGCGAGATCCAGCTACAAAAATAGTGCATAAATATCACTTAAGTGGTCAGAACTCGAGACAGGGTTGCCAGATTATCAATGTTGTAGACTCGTTGGAAAGGTCTTTCGATTACCTAACCAACGATGGGTCGGATGATGGATCTGGACATTGTTTACATACATTTAAGTGAGATCCGGCTACAAAAAATTACATAAATATCACTTAAGTGGTTATAACTCGAGACAAGGTTGCCAGATTATCAATGTTTTGGACTCGTTGGAAAGGTTTTTCAATTACCTAACTAACGATGTATAGCATGATGATGTTTGGCTCAGTTTACTGCCATTTATTCAACTTCTGAAAATATGCGAAAACACATTTTTATACATAACTTTTGAACTACTTATCGAAACTTCAAACAATTCAATAGCACCGTATGGGACCCTAAACCAAGTCGAATGCGACTGGTTTGGTCAAAATCGGTTCAGCCAGTGAAGAGAAAACTGCGTGACATTATTGGTCACATACACACACACATAGACACACACATACACACACATACACACACACATACACACAGACATTTGTTCAGTTTTCAATTCTGAGTCGATATGTATACATCAAGGTGGGTTTTCGAGCTTAAAATAAAAAGTTCAATTTTGGAGCAGGATTATAGCCTTACCTCAGTGAGGAAGGCAAAACGATGTAAATCAAAAAGCGTAATGTTCAATGTTTAGCCCTTTTAAAATGATTGTTTTGATTTAAAAAATTTCCAAATATTTTTTTCGAAAAGATCGGAAAATTTTACGAATTTTTCATGCATAAACATTGAAAATTTGACCATTATTTGCTGAGATATGGTCTTTAGAAAATGGTGGGTTGTTTTGGTGAGATTAAGAAAACTTCAATTTTCGTGTTTCTTTTTCTTAAAGTGGCTCTATCTCAGCAACCCGATGTCCAATCTTCAATGACTCTTAGACAATTTTATAGCAAATTTTCTGAACTTCTCAAAAAAATATGTTTAGAAATGGTCACTCATGGTCACTATTTCAAAAAATTGAAAAATTGCAAATATTTCGCTAAAATCAAACTTCAAACTCGGTGGCTATATATCTTGAAAACGGAGCCCTTTATCAAAAAATCTGTGAAGTTTTTTTCGATTGCAAATTCAGTTTTGCATTAAAAAAATAATGTCAAACTTGTTTTTGCATGAAACTTCGATTTTTTTCCAAAAATCATAGTTTTTTTTTTCAAAAATTTGTAACTCGGCGGCAGATTTTTTGACCATGTTTTTTATGGCTCAAAAGTTGCGGATTTTTATTCCCTAAAACATATTTTGGGAAATTAAGTTTTAGTAAAAAAAAAGTTGTTAAAAAAATCTGCAAAAAAATTTTTTCCGTGTACCTATTTTTTTCTCAATAGTTTTCAACAATACCTACAACTTTGCTGAAGACACCAAATTGATCAGAAAATTCACTCAAAAGTTACAGCTGTTTGAATATTTACATACCATTTTTGTATGGACAGCAGCCAAAATTGTATCGAGACTTGTATGGGTGAACCAATGACGCAAAATAGCTTATTTGGTCATATGGAAGGCTCCCACAAAGTTTAAGTCAAATCAAAAAATACAAAAAATAAAAATGGTCGAAATCGGCCGATTTCGTAGAGAGTTGCTCAAATGTTACTTCCGGGATTTTAATCGAGCGTGAAGACCTCGCAAGAACAAGGATAAAATTATTTTGGAATATTTTTGATCAAAAAACGAGGTTTGAGGCACTATACAGTTAGTTAAACTATTGTTATTAATTATTGTTATTTAAAACTAAAATTAATTAAAATATGTGACGTATAAGATCTTGGTTATTGCCCAAAAAATGTTAAGTCTTTTATGCGGAGTTTTGTTGTTCGATTGGAACTCTTATTTGAAAGCTCGATGGAAAAACAATCCCGAATACAATATTTCGCCTTTATACAAGCACTTGCTGTTCTTGGCCTTATTTTGCAATTAAGTATTGAAAATTCATTCTTATAATATTTGTTATTTTTTTTAATCTGAAAGATATATCAAATTCATTTTCCAAATTGAATCCTAAAAATAATTGGTAAAGCTTTCCTCAATCAGAGCATACAAGCATTAAAATTACCTCCTCCCAAAACCAAACTGAACTTCTTAACTCCGTTCTTTTCAGCGTTCCCAAAGGCAAAACTTTACTCTCCCAAATCTATCACGCTTCCGCAGTTTCCCAGCTGCAGATCTGTGTACCTTTTTACCGATTTCCCCCCATTTTTTTGCAAGCAAACTAAAACTTCCACTAGTTGCTCTGACAAAATATATTGCAAGTAAATTTGACGCTTGTTAGCTCCATCTTTTCGAAGAATACTACCGGGGTTGGCAGCTATGTGTATCGTTCGAAAGTGCAGTGATTTTCCTCAGCACTCAAACTCAAAGGCAAGCAGAGTGTCTGGCTGAACTTTTCCCCCTCCCCTAGCGATCGGGTTTTTCCACCATCTGAACTTTTTAATGAATTTTGCTGCGTTTGGTCTGCCGCTCGGAAGATGGGGGTAAATTTGAAGCCAATTTGAGTGAGAGGACAGAAAAAAAAGTTTTCCATGATAAAGTGAGTCGCAGGACGTAATCGAAACCCGAATCAATTTTACTTGGTAATTAAACCGGTTGGGGAGACCAAGTTTACGAGATCACTGCTGGGACATGATGATATTTCAGCGATGCCATAATAAAATCAGAATAAATTTCCACTTATCGAGATTTTAAATCAATTTCGCCCGCCAAATGGATGGTACCTCCGTGGCAGCAGCAGAAAAGCACTGATTCCACCCCTCGAAATAGCTTCAATTATGCTCGGTATAATAATAAATTTCCACCAAAGTAGCTATTAAAAGCCGATCAGAATGTTTCCCGACGGAGCTTTTGAGCGCCGAGCTTCGATTCCGCTGCAAATAAAAATAACATTATTTTATACTTTATTTCACACGTGTCCGTTTTCTGGGCTGCAACTGATACCGCCACGCCACTTGGCTTTTGGCTTTCCCCCGGACGACGATGGCAAAAGCTTCTCGAGTGGGTGGAAAACCAATTGCCAATAATCATTAAACTATTACGAGGAGCAAAATTGCAATAACGCTATGAGTTATGACGGGGAAAATCACGATAGGAAAAAAGTTCAACAGGAAAGCAAGATGATTTTTTTTTCTGGTTGGTGGAATGAAATTCTATAAATGTCCTTCAGATGTTTTCTGAAAAGTGCGAAAATGTCATCTTGTCCTCGAACAAAGTTGAGTTCTTTTTTCCCGCCAGCATTGCAAAGCGTCGGAAATGATTCAATCATAAATTGCCTTTCGCCAAGTTTTCAATAAAAGAATGCACTCTGACTGGTATGTGAATGGACGTGTTTTCTCTTCAGATGATCTGGAGTTGCACTCCGTGCGAGTGACATTCTGGCAGAGAGTGTGTAGGTGGTACCAGCCAGGCAATAACGCGTGAGCAAAACGATGTTCGATTTGAGAGGGAGCAATAAAAGAAGCTTAAAAGGGGGTTGCATTGAACAATAGTTACGGGGTTTGTATGTGAAGTTGTTTATAATAAAAAAAATATAGTAATTTTGCTTTTGACCAACAAACAACTAAACAAACTAAATGAAAATTTATCTGATCAGCAAAAAAAAAAAACATAATTCTGAACTCTTCATTTTGAAACAACGTTGCAACATTTCTACAAAGAGCAGGGAATCTTCCTACGACAACTGCTGCTGTAGTAGACCTGCTCAGAAAATATGAAGAAAAATGTCATCCATTGTTCTCTTCCGCTTCAATCAAAATGTCACGACGACTAGGAACGAGCACTGCGAAGCCATACGTGAATCTATGAGCACTTTCGTCTAACTGTCATTTCGGAAGGGCAATAGGCAGCTTCACCGGAGCTTCCTTTTTTTATTTGGAAAGTGCCATCCAGCAGGAGAGGTGAATGATTGCTCGTGTGTGTGTGTGTGTATCGACAATAATGGAAGACAGAATTTCGACGAGCTTTTTTTGTTAGCCAATTTCTCCACTCTTGAGAGATGATGGAAAGCTGCTCATATTGCGATGTACGATGTCAGAACATCCGTCGGAGCAATTCCTGTTGTAGAGATATTTGACGATCGGTCTGTTGTCTTCTTCCGGGGGTTCTTTTAACAGTTTCATGCATGGGAGAGTTATTTTGAAGTTGATATTAAACTGTTTTAATCAAAATTATGCATGGTTTTTTTTGAATAAAATATATTTCTTCACAAATGTAATAAATCTGAATTTCTTTGAAGTTTTATTTACTTGACCTTACACAGAATCAGGGGTGGAATAATCGAAAAAAAAAACATTTTCACTAACAAAATTCCTTCACCCGCAAAAGAAAGAGGAGGCAAATCACGCTAAAAAAACCTCCCAAAATTCTCCAAGAAAATCAATCTACTGATGATGGATCTATAAAGTGTGACGTTACACAGTGCAGTAGTGAAATAGATGATCCGCCGGATAATCAAGTTGACGATTTTATAAGATTTCTTTTACCGATCTTTCGTGCGCGAGAGAGGAGAGCCATGCTCCCTTTGGATTGTTTTCTTTTGATGAACGTTCAAAGATTTTATTTTGGTGATGATTATTTCATCCGGAAATTTTAATTTTTTCAGATTTTTAGTCATAACCCAAAAAAGAATATTTTCAAAATTAGTTTTTTTTAGCTTTTCTGCATGTTCAAAAATGTAATCATTCAATGATGGTCCTCATTTCATTTTAGATATTTTTTTCAATCAGACAATTCAACCAATCAACTTCAACGATAATGAAATTCATTAATTCAGAGATAGGGTACAGTATTCATCAATGAGACACGGGGAACAATGCTAAAATGGCTCTCCTTAGTCGTAGTTTCAACCAATCAGGCTCATATTTGGGGGATCTACTGGAAAAAAAGTGGAAAGTTTGTGTAGTTATTCCTTAAGTAATGTATGAAAAAGTGAAATTTAACTAAAACTAATGAAAATTTTACCAGTTCCTGTTGAGGCAAAATCTTTCATGAAGGTTTTATGGGAAAAAATGTGTAATTTTACATCAGGAGCTAGAGGAATTCACATCCATTTCTGCTGAATTAAACTTTTTTACACAAGATAAAATTTCACAAAAAGAGGAAAAAGTATCAATTTAAAGCCTCTAACATATAACTTAGTTTTTCAGGCTGTCTTGCGCTGCTCTCCCTGTAGATTCTGTGAAATGTGATCCGTTCTCAGAATCCTCTCTGCGGTATACACAACATAGTAGGGCTGGCCACTTTAATTATTGCAATACATTTTCGGGTGTGCTCGGATGTACTGCAATTATTAAAAAAAAAAGTGCTTGGAGCGTAATCTAATCACAAGACTTTCCAGCATGCTTTCATCGGACTGGCTGCGTTTGTGTTAGATTAGATTAGATTTGCTAAAATATAACTTAGTTTTTCAGATATATCAAAATGTTATGCAGACATATAAATAAATAAATAAATAAAAAAATTATCAAAATTAAGAAAAAAAATACTTTAAAAAAAAAAAAATAGGTTTTGGAGCTTCAATTTCTTCAAAACAGTTGTGTTTTTGAAAATTTAACTAATTAGGAATATTTTTGAATAATTTCTGCCTTCTAGAAAGTTGTTCAACTTGCTAATCCAAGCAACTTTGAAAAAAAAAACACCAAAATGTTATCTCGCAATCTACGCCTTCAAGGACTAAATTTAGAAAAAAAAATCTGAACAAACCTTCAAAATGTTATGTTTTAAATGCATTTCAGAGTGAAGTTCTAGAGAATGGTGAAGTTCGGAGCACTTTTAGAGCTATACAAAAAATAACATTTTTTTAAAGTCTACTTTGACTTATACTTTAAGGTGAAAAAGTTTAAATTTGAAAACCTAACATCTCTAAAAATCATTGGCCACATTTTATGTGCCAGAGGCATTCGAAAGGGGGGATCTAGCACAAATTAACTTACATCACTTTTCTCTAAAACTTAACTGTGAAATGCTGTGGTCTTCAAACTGATGTTTGAAGTTTTGCTTAAATGATTTTTTTTAAATTTGGTCGTAGATTTCGAGATAAAATGATTGTGTCTTTAACGAAGGTGCTTGGACTAGCTAGGTTAACAAGTTTCGACAAGACAGAATCATTTTCAAAATATTCCTGAAAAGCCATATTTCAAAAAACACTCATATGTAAAAAAATATGAAGACCGAGAATCTCTACTATCTTAGTAAGAACATGGGAAAAACATGAATGAAAAATAAAAATATTTGCATAATTTGGCTGAAGTATTTTCATGTCTGATTATAAAATTTAATTAAATGAATTGTGACCCAATCGTCAACCACTTCTTCACCTTTAATTTGTCAGTAATATTTGTAATTTTAATATCCATTCACAATTTAAAACACCAATAAGGCCGTTGCAAATATTTTTAACAGTTTATGTCGCTCCCCCCCCCCCTTTAAAATTGGCCTGAAAAATCAGGGGGCAAAAAAATTTATTTTCGAAAAACTTCTAAATTTTAATGAAAATTAAAGTTTAACAAACTGAAAACCAGTTAAAATGCATTTTCCCGCGTTTATAATCATATTTAGCATGTTTGAACTCCTTTGAAACATTTTAAATTTTCAGTGTACAGTTGGGGAAAAAAAATTCCGTCAATACCTCGAAATTTTCAAAACTAAAAAAAAAATGCCTGTTAAAAGCATTTTAAAACACTTTTTTCATCCAAATGATGAAACCTAGGCTTGTAATTTCAATTTTTATTTTTTTTTGCCCCCCTCCCCCCCCTTCCATGACTTTGGTCAGAGCCGAGGGACATAAACTTTGAAAAATATTTGCAATGGCCTAATCTAATATTTTTAAAATTCCGGATTGTATTTTGTTAAAGTTGCTTATTAAATTTGAGATATTGAAATGAATTTACTAGCAAAAATTCAGTAAAAAGTAATTTTTTTAATTAAATAATTCTTTTACTTGGCAAAAGGTCTTATCAATGTTTGAAAACAATAACATTTTTGCAATTCGACAGCAACATTTCAAAAGGCGTCATGTACATTTTGACAGTTTCTGGATTATTACATATTCTGAAAATACTCTTAATAAGCTACAATTCCAATAAAAATTAGCAAAATTTACTTTAGAAAGTAAATTTTGTGGCAACAGCAGTGCATGTTTACTAAAAGGCTTCATGAACCTTGCGACGAAAAAAAGCATCATGAAATCATAACAAAATTTCCCCTCCAATGACAGTAGGGTGATATAGACGTTTGTGATTTCTAAACTAGTCATGTTTTTTTAAATATAATGACTTTTTATCATTATAACATCTTCTTTTGCTTTTATGTTAAAAATGAGAATTGAAAAATGATCCTAAACTTTCGAATACGTTTTCGCGAACCGAATTGTTTTTAGCATACTTAAAATGTTAATTTCGAATTCCGTCGTAAAACTACTTATATTGCCTGTCATACTTTTCTTTACGAAAAATAACAGAATAGAAAATTAAAACTTTTCTAAAAAGAAGAAAATATAAAAAATGCCGTGAAATCTTTTTATTTAAACAGTTTTGATTAACAGCAACACTCAGTAAATATATTTAATATGAACGACCGTGAAACAACCTGACAACCCCTGATTCCCAGTTGAACTCGATACCATCCCCGGTGGAAGCCAATCATACATCAAAAAGTCGTCGGAAATGCATCACTTCGCCTTCCACGCGGGCTTTGCATGCTCATCCTCTAGTGAGCATTTTTGAGTGCTTTCTCCGGCTGCCCACCTTTTTTATTCTCCCTCTTGTATTTCTCCTCACAGATACTCAAGTTTCAATTCGAGATCAATCATCGCAATCCATCATCCTTCTCCGGTTTCCATGAATCCACCAGAGCCGCTCGATTCCGGGCATAAAATGGAGCGGAAATGTTGAGGCAAATTGAGTGTCCGGATGAATACTGCGAGGCTCGGGAAAACCTGTCCGTCCGTGTCCAACAAAGCCACCACCACCGGAAAAGCTACTCGAGGTTGTGCCGTGCTTCCTGGAAGCTTATTGCGAGGTGATATGAAACATGACTTGGGGTTGGGTTCTGGGGTGTCTTCCGACACACACACACACCACAAGTGTGTCCGATGGAAATGAAGGTAAACACGATTAGGACCAAGACACGGCCACTGGACAACTTCAGCTATATTTTTTTACACTGAAAAAAAGTAGAACAATTTGTCATAATTTAAAAATGCTTATTGCTTGTTTTTTTCATTTATTAGAAAAAAAAAATAGAAAAAATCTCAAAAGTCTTAGAACTAAATTTTTACTGTTGACTTTCAACAAATTCCAAGAAACGAAACGATTCCCATCCACACGCAAAGAAGTCTCGTTGACTGAGGCGGGACGTTGGATCACGCGAACACGGGAAATGAAGGTGAATGGAAATTAATTGAAAATGAAAATGGTTTCTGAAACAGAAGACGAGGCCGCCACAGCAGAGCGAAAAGGGTGATTCGCAGTGAAGTGGAACATTTGCATTTGCGTTTGATTTGCTGGTGGGCCCTCGAGGGGGAGGAACCTCGAAGAAAAACGAAACCCATCAGGTGTACCTGGACCGACGGACTGGAGAAGGCAGGTGGCAACAGTTATCTGGTTGAACGTTGCGCGAGCTTTGCTTGTCTATTCGGTGGTGGCGTGGTGTCTGGATCTGACAAGCGGAATCCGAGGGGGTAATACAGGATGTAGGGTGCAATGAGTTTCATTTCAAATTGGTTAAAGTGACTTTTAAGATTAACTTTGCTTTCAGATTCTGAAAGCAATATCAAAGCGTTTTGAAATGAAATTGATTACAGCTGATGGTGTTTGTGTTGTTCGAAATTGTTTTTTTTTTTTTAATTTTAGCAATTCTGACTCAAATAAATATTTTTTAGATACTTGGCACGACCTTCTCCAATATCAACAAAAATGTGTAGAAATGTTATTCAAGTCTCACAGCTAAAACAGTAGTAATCCAGCTGCATGTAAAAGGCCTGGGTGTAAAATAAATATTGCCCTATTTTATGCAATTTTATGTGATTTTACACCCTGAAATATGTAGCCCATCAGTATGGGAATCCTACTTGACCGAAATGTCAAGCTCATATATGCGATTATCTTTGCCGTTTTTCATCGGTCTGATGGCCGAGTGGGCTAAGGTGCCAGTCCTTACTGTTGGTGCTGGGTTTGAATACCGTCGGCTGCAACTTTTTTTTTGTGTTTGCAAAAAAATGTACATGCAGTGTGTAATATTTAGTGTTTATTTTGACGAAGAGGATGTGCATGCTTTTGCATGCGATTTTACCATCGGATTTTTTGCTGTGCTCTTATAAGCCGTTGTGTATATGAATCTAGTTATACACAGTAAAAAATTGTGTAAATTTTGAATGTGATATTACGGAAGGTTGACTATTACCACTTTTATGATGTAATTTTACCTCAGTTTATACTGAAAAAGTGACATCACATCAGAAAAAATACGTATTTTCAGAGTTAAAATTATACTTTTTTCAGACAAAAGAGATGTTACCCTTCCCAGATTTTACATTACCATGATTTTTTCACGGTGTACTCGAGAATGACATTTGAAAAGCGTGTATGTTATTTAAATTATTGTTGAATCTCGTAATTTAAATAATGCTGTATCTTGAAGCCGATACATCCTGTCATAAGTCAAACTTGTAGGAAAATCAATAAGCTTTTTATACACTGTAAAAAAATCATGGTAAAATGACATCTGGAACGAGATACATCTTTTATGTCAGAATAAATGTGTAATTTTACCCCTGTAAATTTGTAACTTTACCACTTTTATGAGGTAATGTTACTTTTTCAGTCTAAATTGGGGTAAAATTACATTATAAAAGAAGTAATATTCACCCTTCCAAAATCACACATCCCAAATTTACGCGATTTTTTACTGTGTATGAGATTATTTTATATATAAGTCAGCTGATGCGCTAAAGATTATTTTGCCAACATGTTTTGCGATGATTTCCAAAGATTATATTCACTGAAATAAAAAAAAGAACCAAATTCCTAAATTTTATCTCCACAGAAAACTAAATAAGGAGGCAAAAGTCCTACAATTTAGGAATTTGTTTTTTTTTTCATTTCAGTGTAACTTCTTACAAATGAAAAAAAAAATCAATATAACAACTATCAAGGATAGATTTTGAAATTACAGAAAACTCTCAAAAATTTTCAAGAAGTTTTTTTTATGATTACTAATGTTTGAATGAATGAAAAATGACTCAATAATATTCCAATCCTCAATATTCATTTGCTTTTAAACTGAAAAATAATTAGGAAGTAAATGTTCTTTTTGAAAGTTTTGTTTTGAAACGAAAAAAAAAAAACAAAAAAATACCGACAATCAAAAATAGGTTCATGTTTACAAAAAACGAAAAAGAAAAAAAAATACATATTTTTGAAGACGAATTCTTAACTAGCACTTGTTTGAAATAATAGAACAGAAAAATATTTCAACATTTTTTTGCAGGTTCGAATAATTTGTATAGCCTAGTCTTCTTGAATAATAGGATTTTTTTTCTTGATTCGATTAGGTATATGAAATGATTATTTTCCAAGGCATTTTTCAGAATTCAAAAAATTCAAAAATTTGCTCAAGTCAGACTATAAAGAGATCTGCTTATTTTTGAGTCAATGGTTAAACTCACGAAAATATTTAAAGTGTTTATAAAAATTGAAGAAAAAAAATAAAATAATTCAGGAGCCGATTTTGTTGGTGAAAGAATTGCTCTTGTTTGAAAGAATAGAAAAACTAGTAAAAAGAGATTAATATGGTGCAAATCCATCGAAGTTTTTTTTTTTTTTTTTACATAAAGCGAGAAATTTATTTTTTATTTATTATGAGGTGCAGTGTATTCAAGAGCGGTCGTGGCTGAATGGTTACGATGTTCGCTTTATAAGCGAATGGTTCTGGGTTCGATACCCATCTGCTCCCAACGAGAAAGTTCTGGACTCATTGAATTTGGAAAACTACAAGCTCACGGCGGAGTTCGAACCCCTGTCCTTAGGATTGGCAAGCAAAATGCTTTCCACTTAACCGTGGAGCATTGGTAGCTTGAGGAGGAATTAGACTGGTATAGTTGAATCCAAGAATCGGACTTAGAATCACATTGAATGCAAGTTGAACATCAGAACTCAAAACAAGATTGCATGCAAGATTGCAAGCGCAGTTGAAATTGAATCTAAAAATACCTGGCTTTAAATAGCCTGGGCGACTGATAGAATTCATCCAATAAGAGATGAGAAGAATTGAAAGCATTCCCATTAGAAATGAGAACACACGAAGAATTTGAACAACAATGCCAAAGGTCGTTACCACTCGCCTAGGGTGGCTCCTCAGACCATTCACCTTCCCAAAAACCGTCCAACTCCAAGCGAAACTTACTTGAGGATACCGTGGAGATTTTCCCTTAATACTCTTAAAAAAGTGGAGCATCAACACTTCCCGTCTTCCAATTCCCTTTCCTTGTCCCTGGTGCGCGGTGGAGATGGGAGCGGCCGGCAATGGACGGCTGCCATGGTGGTGAGAATCTGGTTCAGGTGGAATTGGTTCTATTCCCAATTATCGATTCCTAGGCAACTTGGGCTCAGACAATCATCACATCACATGGCGAAAATCCAGTCTGCAATCCGCTAAAATCACCGTCTCCTAGCGAAGCGAATTATGAGGTGCAGTGTATTCAAGTTTTAGGCATTTTCGGTTGAAATTTTGGAAATGTTGTTGAATTTTTTTCAAAAATAATTATCGAAAAATTCAATTTAAAAATATGTTGTCAATGAGTAGGTATCTTGCAAAAATGTTAACAGTACGGTTTCTAGAAAATAAACATAATCTTCAATGCACTGAAGCATTTTTTCAGTATCTCTAATAACCATTTATTTTTCAAATGAAGATAGTCTGGACATTGTTGTTTAATTAAAATAAAGCTTTCAAATATCAATCCTGATATAGAAAAAAAGCGAAAAGTATCACAAAACACATAATTACAGTTATGCTGCTATCAAAAATTGATAAATTTAAAAAAATAAATTATGAAAACTTTTTTTTCCTTAGACTTTTTCCATTGTATTTTATTTTTGATGAAAGTGTCAAGATATAATAAACTTTAGCAGCAAAATATATTGAAAATTTACCTTCAAGTGATAAAACTTTCAAAAAGAGGAGATTAGATTTGGACTGAAATCAAGGTTTTTAGCTTTGTTTTGATGGTATCAACAGCTCCGCCAAATTTGAGCTTGATCAGAAAATGTTTATCCTTATTTTTTTCTGTTTATTTTCACAGCAGTATATTATATTTTAATTTTACACAGTTTTCTTTAAATTCAATCCCTCTTAGCTTAGATTTAAGTTTGGTGATGTTTTTAAAATATTTGTTTAAACCATATTGTTTAAGTAAGTAAGTTTGAGTTATTTTATGTTTTGAAATTCACCCCATTTCCTCTTTTCTGTTGCCTCAAGTAAGGCCCCTTTTTCAACTTATGCCAGCTATCTCACCATAACGCCTCCATAACTTCCCTGAGCTCACATCCTTTTTCATCGGGTCTGCCCTCCCGCCCACTTTGAAGCCCCCTCACCACTTCAACTAACTAACCAACTATTCCACAAACCACTCTTAGATAACCACACCGTCATCGTTTATCTAATTTCAATTTCAACTTCTGGTGTTTAACGTTTTATTGCCGTACGATTAGATAAGATAAGTTAGTGGTTGCGGAGGCGATGGTTTCGAGCCCCTTCAAGGTGGGAAAAAGAAATTCCTCCGACGACGTTGCGGTGGAGAGGAAGCTGTTTAGTCGAAGCAAAGTGTTTTACTGTCACGAAAGCATTGGGCTGCCCCTCCTAATTGCCACCTGGCACGCATCCACTGGATTGTGGCCTGGACCTTGGCCCACCCTCTGGGAAAGTTTATTTGGTGCGAAAAGTTGTTTGGCTTTCATTTGGGCTGGGAGAATTTATTTTTTCGAAACAGTAAGGTTAATTAAAATATTTTTTTCGGCCTCAGAATGTTGGTTGGAGCAACAATTATGAGCACTTGAATGAAAGCAATCCGGTATGCCTCAAATTACGGAAAACCATGACTTTCAGGAGAGAGAAAAAAAAATTAATTAAGTCCTTAATTAGATTTGAGTTTTATGGCTCGTCGCTCACGTGTCCCCTCAGGGGGTGAGGCGGCCAAACGACTAACCGCGCAGCAAATTGGATTGAAACAACATTTTCAGCTTCTGCAAACCAACCAACGGTGACCATAAAAGGGTGGTCTCAAAAGGGTGGAGGCCTTGCTAGTGACATTGAGGTTTTTTGTTGCTTTAATTTGAGGTGAATGCTACCCATTAAAATTGCAATTAAATTTCAATTAAGGTTGGAAGAGCACAAAATAAAATGCCTTTTTTGAAATTTAATATTTTTCCAACATAATCAATAAACCCGTTAGGAGTCACCAATGACCGTTTGACGTGTCTTAACCATTCATCTTGCGAACGATAAAGTCCAACCTTTCAACGGCACCTAACAATTACAGAGTTTCCCCCCTAAAGGTAGGCACCAAGCAAGCTTTCTCATTAGCTTTTGTTACTCTGCACTGCCAGCCTGCAATCATCATCACCAAGGAACGAGTCCTTTCCGTTTTTCCTGAATGGAACTCTAATGGTAGTCATGCTGACGTCAAGTTCTTCCCTGAATGAAGGGACTCCCGGTACTACATTATTACGCGTCATTGCTGCCTACCTGGTGCTTATCAGAAAACATTAATCATACACATTTCTTGGCACATTCGAAAAGGGGGTTTGGGTGTATTGTGGCCAAATGACTTTTACATCAATAATCAACATAGGCTTAGAAAGAATTAATATTGTTGATTTGTTTTTCATTGTTCAGCTATTTATCTAACCCATTATAAAACAATAGACATTAAAACAATAAAACAATAAAACAATAACACAATAAAACAATAAAACAATAAAACAATAAAACAATAAAACAATAAAACAATAAAACAATAAAACAATAAAACAATAAAACAATAAAACAATAAAACAATAAAACAATAAAACAATAAAACAATAAAACAATAAAACAATAAAACAATAAAACAATAAAACAATAAAACAATAAAACAATAAAACAATAAAACAATAAAACAATAAAACAATAAAACAATAAAACAATAAAACAATAAAACAATAAAACAATAAAACAATAAAACAATAAAACAATAAAACAATAAAACAATAAAACAATAAAACAATAAAACAATAAAACAATAAAACAATAAAACAATAAAACAATAAAACAATAAAACAATAAAACAATAAAACAATAAAACAATAAAACAATAAAACAATAAAACAATAAAACAATAAAACAATAAAACAATAAAACAATAAAACAATAAAACAATAAAACAATAAAACAATAAAACAATAAAACAATAAAACAATAAAACAATAAAACAATAAAACAATAAAACAATAAAACAATAAAACAATAAAACAATAAAACAATAAAACAATAAAACAATAAAACAATAAAACAATAAAACAATAAAACAATAAAACAATAAAACAATAAAACAATAAAACAATAAAACAATAAAACAATAAAACAATAAAACAATAAAACAATAAAACAATAAAACAATAAAACAAGAAAAATAAAAATAAAAATAAAAAAAATTAAAGAAAAGTAAAGAAATGAAAAGAAATCATAAGAAATGAAAAGAAATGAAAAGAAATGAAAAGAAATGAAAAGAAATGAAAAGAAATGAAAAGAAATGAAAAGAAATGAAAAGAAATGAAAAGAAATGAAAAGAAATGAAAAGAAATGAAAAGAAATCATAAGATATGAAAAGAAATGAAAAGAAATGAAAAGAAATGAAAAGAAATGAAAAGAAATGAAAAGAAATGAAAAGAAATGAAAAGAAATGAAAAGAAATGAAAAGAAATGAAAAGAAATGAAAAGAAATGAAAAGAAATGAAAAGAAATGAAAAGAAATGAAAAGAAATGAAAAGAAATGAAAAGAAATGAAAAGAAATGAAAAGAAATGAAAAGAAATGAAAAGAAATGAAAAGAAATGAAAAGAAATGAAAAGAAATGAAAAGAAATGAAAAGAAATGAAAGAAATGAAAAGAAATGAAAAGAAATGAAAAGAAATGAAAGGAAATGAAAGGAAATGAAAAGAAATGAAAAGAAATGAAAAGAAATGAAAAGAAATGAAAAGAAATGAAAAGAAATGAAAAGAAATGAAAAGAAATGAAAAGAAATGAAAAGAAATGAAAAGAAATGAAAGAAAATGAAAAGAAATGAAAAGAAGTGAAAAGAGATGAAAATGAATGAAAATGAATGAATGACTGAATGAAAAAAGAAATAAATGAGATATTTGCAAATACATAAAAAAACCTAAAATTTCAGAAAATTTATTACTTCAATTCATTGAAACAAATAAGTTTGTTTTTTATTTCACAACCATTCCAAAGCGTCAACAGTAGCATTCATCTTCACTGCAAACAACCAGTCCCAATCCAATTGGGATCCACGCAGTCATAAATCATTGCCCATTCCGAAGGGACGAACTGTTTGTAGATTATTGGGTTTCGAATTTCCTGCCAGCCATGGGCCTGCACTGAAACTGCACAAAACAGAACCGGCAGTTGTAAAGGCGTCGAAAAGCCGTTCGCCAAACAAAAACGAGAGAAATGTGCCAATTTAGGTCCGAAAATTCGCGCCGCCTGTTTGTTGCAAATATGTAGACAGATTCGATCCGGTTGTTGTGCTGTTTTTTTTTTTAGTTGTAAAAGGCTCCAATTTTGCGCGATCGGAAAAGCGATACGATAATCAGTAAACATCGTAAATATGTTTTTTTTTTTTTTTTTTTTTAATTTATATTTATTCAAATTTCTTTTCCATGTACATTCATTCAGTTAAAATATTATTGAGTGTCCAATCACAAACGATGACTTTTCACCTCAATTTTAAATACTAGCAACTTTCATTTATTCATGAAATATTGTAGCTTTCGCTATTCAGTGATTTCAAATGTAGGAGGTCCTACATGTACAAAAGGGAAAAGGGATACCTTAAAACTAACTTATAAACTATATAAAGAGCGGATCAATGCAGCTGAAGACTGCAATGATTTTTGTCGAAATGCATCAATTATCTTATTGGACATAACATCCAAAGTGTCAACTTCGGCTAATTGATGAAGTTCACTGGTGCTGAACCAGGGAGGAAGTTTCAGAATCATTTTCAGAATTTTGTTCTGAATCCTCTGAAGTTTTTTCTTCCTGGTTAAGCAACAGCTTGTCCAGATCGGCACAGCATAAAGCATGGCAGGTCTGAAAATTTGTTTATAAATTAACAGTTTATTCTTGAGACAAAGTCTAGAATTCCTGTTTATAAGTGGATACAAACATTTAATATATTTGTTACATTTAACCTGGATACTTTCAATGTGATCCTTGTAAGTAAGGTTTTTGTCAAAACCAAGTCCAAGATATTTCACTTGATCCTCCCACTTTAAATTTACCTCATTCATCTTTATAATGTGATGACTTTTTGGTTTAAGAAAATCAGCCCTTGGTTTGTGAGGGAAAATAATAAGTTGAGTTTTTGCAGCATTTGGAGTAATTTTCCATTCTTTCAAATAAGAATTGAAAATATCCAAGCTTTTTTGTAATCTTCTTGTGATGACCCGAAGGCTTCTGCCTTTGGCGGAGATGCTTGTGTCATCAGCAAAAAGTGATTTCTGACATCCTGGGGGCAAATCAGGCAAGTCAGAAGTAAAAATATTGTATAAAATTGGACCCAAAATGCTTCCTTGAGGGACGCCAGCACGTACAGGTAGTTGATCAGATTTGCTATTCTGATAACATACCTGCAGAGTACGATCCGTCAAATAATTTTGAATAATTTTCACGATATAAATCGGAAAATTAAACCTTTTCAATTTCGCAATCAAACCTTTATGCCAAACACTGTCAAATGCTTTTTCTATGTCTAGAAGAGCAGCGCCAGTAGAATAGCCCTCAGATTTGTTGCTTCGAATTAAATTTGAAACTCTCAACAACTGATGAGTAGTTGAATGCCCAAGGCGAAATCCAAACTGCTCATCAGCGAAAATTGAATTTTCATTAATGTGCGTCATCATTCTATTAAGAATCATTCTTTCGAATAATTTACTAATAGATGAAAGCAAACTAATGGGCCGATAGCTTGAGGCTTCAGCAGGATTTTTAGCCGGTTTCAAAATCGGAATTACTTTGGCATTTTTCCAACTACTGGGAAAATATGCCAAATCAAAACATTTGTTGAAAATTTTGACCAAGCAACTTAAAGTTGCTTCTGGTAATTTTTTAATTAAAATGTAAAAAATGCCATCCTCACCAGGGGCTTTCATATTTTTAAATTTTTTGATAATAGATTTTATTTCATTCAGATCCGTATTAAAAACTTCATCTGATGAAAATTCTTGTTCAACAATATTCTGAAATTCTATTGAAATTTGATTTTCAATAGGACTCAAAACATTCAAGTTGAAATTATGAGCACTCTCAAACTGCTGAGCAAGTTTTTGAGCTTTTTCCCCATTAGTTAATAGAATATTATCACCATCTTTTAAAGAAGGGATTGGTTTTTGAGGTTTCTTAAGAACCTTTGAAAGTTTCCAAAAAGGTTTGGAATAAGGTTTGATTTGTTCGACATCTCTTGCGAACTTTTCATTTCGCAGGAGAGTGAATCTGTGGTCAATAACCTTTTGCAAATCTTTTTGAATTCGCTTCAGTGCAGGATCACGAGAACGTTGATACTGTCTTCGGCGAACATTTTTCAGACGAATCAGAAGCTGAAGATCGTCATCAATAATGGGAGAATCAAATTTGACTTGGACTTTAGGAATAGCAATATTCCTAGCATCCAAAATTGCATTAGTTAAAGATTCCAAGGCTGAATCAATATCAGCTTTGGTTTCTAAAACAAAATCATGATTTAAATTATTCTCAATATGATGCTGATACCTGTCCCAATTAGCTTTGTGGTAATTAAACACAGAACTATTGGGTCTGGTAACTGCTTCATGAGAAAGTGAAAAAGTTACTGGAAGGTGATCAGAATCAAAATCAGCATGAGTCACTAAAGGACCACAATACTGACTTTGATTTGTCAACACCAAATCAATAGTAGATGGATTTCTAACAGAAGAAAAGCAAGTTGGCCCATTCGGGTATAAAACCGAATAAAGACCAGAAGTGCAATCTCTGAACAGAATTTTACCATTGGAATTTACTTTTGAATTATTCCAAGATTGGTGTTTGGCATTAAAATCACCGATGATCAAAAATCGAGATCTATGCCGAGTAAGTTTATTCAAATCCCCTTTGAAATAATTTTTATTTTCCCCAGTGCATTGGAATGGCAAATATGCAGCTGCAATCATAATTTTCCCAAAAGAAGTTTCAAGTTCAATGCCCAAACTTTCAATAACTTTTAACTTAAAGTCACGTAACGTGCTATAAGTCATACTACGGTGGATAACTATTGCAACTCCACCGCCATTTCGATTCATTCGGTTATTAGTTATAACTTTGTAATCTGGATCACTTTTCAAATAAGTGCCAGTTTTTAAAAATGTTTCGGTTATAACAGCAACATGCACGTTATGAACTCGTAAAAAGTTGAAAAATTCATTTTCTTTCGCTTTTAAAGAGCGAGCATTAAAATTCATAATATTGATGGAATTATTTAGATCCATGATTAAACTTCAGGGTAAGAACAACATCATTCGCAAATTTTAATCCAATCTGGATTGCTTCCATCATGGATGTAGCATTACTCATTGTTTGAATCAAACCAAACAGTGAGTTTTGCAAAAAAGTCATTTTTTCAAACGTAACATCGCCGAGATCAGAAGATCCCAAAGCGTTGCCAGCAGAAAAAATTTCAAATGAGATTTGAGGTACCTGCCCAATTTCAGAAAGATTGGTAGAGGATTTAAAATTCGTGGATGAACCCGAAACGACGTTAGCATAAGAAATGCCATTGTTGTTACCTAACTTTTCCACGGTAGGGGTATTTCTAGAATTGTTCGAGTGAGACAGCACGAACGTTTGATTTAAAGATGCAGGTACAACCTGACTTTGAGAAAATTTCGGTTTGGATTTCGGCTGATGCTTAGCACGAGAATCCAAAACCTTTTTTCTGATGGGGCAATCCCAAAAATTTGATTTGTGATTTCCACCACAATTTGCACATTTAAATTGGGTGACTTCTTTCACGGGACAATTGTCCTTGTCGTGAGAAGAATCCCCGCAAACCATGCATTTTGGAACCATGGCGCAATGATCAGTACCGTGACCGAATGCCTGGCAACGCCGGCACTGGGTCAGATTCTGGCCATTACCGCCATGTTTCTTAAAATGCTCCCACTTTACCCGTACATGGAACAAAAACTGAACTTTGTCCAAAAGTTTCAAATTGTTGATTTCATTTCTGTTGAAATGAATCAGATAAAATTGTGAAGTCAAGCCAAAGCGAGAAATATTCCCGTTTGATTTTTTCTTCATTGGTATTACTTGGGATGGGGCAAAGCCAAGCAACACCTTAAGTTCGTTTTTGATCTCATCCACCGACAAGTCGTTGGAGAGACCTTTCAAGACCGCCTTGAATGGCCGAGCATTCTTGGTCTCATACGTGTAGAAATTGTGTTTGTGGTTTTTCAAATAACCAACAAAAGTTTGGTGATCTTGTAAAGATTCCGTCAACAAGCGACATTCTCCTCTACGACCAAGCTGGAACGAAACCTTCAAATTGCAAGTTTCCTTGCAATTCTTCAGTTGCGTTCGAAAGCTGGCCAAATCGGAGACGGAAGTCACAACAATTGGCGGAGCCTTTACTCGTTTCTCGACGGCAGAAGGCTCAGTACGAGGAGAAGGTTCCTTGTCATCAGTTTCGGATAAAACACCGAAACTGTTTGTCAATGGAATTGGAGGATTGACCTCACATTCAGAATCAGAATCAGACCTCAGAAGAGGCTGTTTTCTTTTTCTGTTTCCGTTAGCCGGTTTAGCGTTCAAACGCTTCACCGACGTAACGACCAAATCTTCAGAAGATTTGCGTTTACCTTTGTTTTGACGCATTTTGCAAGCAAAGTTCTCTTAAAAAGATGGCTTCGTTTGTAAAATACAACAAAATTTCAGGCGGGGTTAGTCTTGAAAAGACTGTTTAGAATTTTGGAAAATAACTCAGGTAGTCTTTAAAAAGACTGTGAATTTTGTTTTGAAATAACTCTGAGCTTAGGTAGTAAAAAATACCGCAGCTCTAGTGTCCGTTCACCACGAAGGTTCGCAAGACACTGACGTAAATATGATTATTTTCATGCATCGGTCCGGGGTTGCGGCGCGGGAACATAAACTGGGGAGTTTGGGAAAATTTATGGTCCACCCGGGGGCCGCCAGCTGAGTCAATTGCAGCACAGGGCAAACAACAACAGCAAAGGGTCCGGGTAAAAAAGAGAGAGCGAATTCGATGAGATGGATCGGTAAAATGAAGCGAACTGAGTTATTTATTAGCGTTGCACGCGGAAAGTTCAGTTGATTGGAGAATCCTCTTCGGGGAATGCTCGTCCTGCTAGATGTAGTTTATAGTTTGGGTTAGGCTTCGGAAGCTCTAGGCTTCCGGTTCTATTTGTTCAGGTCGAACTTGATGTTTAAGTTTTGAAATGAGAACCAATTGATGCTTACCTGGAAAATGAAAGGGATGTTATTTATCTTTTTGAACAAATGTTGTGCATCTTCAAGGGAAACTTTGTGGATCAAGTAAATAATGAACTGATAAATTTAAAGCATAAGACATTTTGATCTAAGGGTAATTCTCGACCAACTCACACGAAATCGATAAAAGTTGCCCCGACCCCTCTGCGATTTGCGTGAAACTTTGTCCTAAGAGGTAACTTTTGTCCCCGTTTTCTGATACCTTGTGACGGAGGGGCGGTACGACCCCTTTCATTTTTAGACATGCGAAAAAAGAGGTGTTTTTCAATTATTAGCTGCCTGAAACGGTGATGATATAGAAATTTGGTGTCAAAACGACTTTTATGTTAAATTGGAGGCTAGATTTAAGAGTGAACTCAGAATTCCGAAAAAATGTTTTTTTCATCGAGAAAAAACACTTTATTTAAACTCTGCCATTTTCCGTTACTCAACAGTAAAAAATTTAAGAACATGTCATTTTAAGAGAAATTTAATGTACTTTTCGCTGCTGTAACTTTTGAGTGAATTTTCTGATCAGTTTGGTGTCTTCGGCAACGTTGTATGTATGTTTGAGGACTTAGCGAAAAAATAGGTACGCGAAAAACAAATTAAGATTTATTTATTAACTTTTTTTTCACAAAAACCCCATTTCCCAAAATATAAAATTGTCTAAGAAACTTTGAAGATTGGACATCGGGTTGCTGAGATACAGTGGCTTATAGAAAAAGAAACACGAAAATTGAAGTTTACTAAGTCTCACCCAAACAGCCCATCATTCTCTAATGTCGATATCTCAACAGCTAATAGTCCGATTTTAAATGTAAAAACATGAAACATTTGTGAAATTTTCCGATCTGTTCGGAAACAATATTTTGAAATAGCTATAATCGAGACTAACATTTTAAAAGGGCGTAAAATTGAATGTTTGGCCCTATTGAAATGTTTGTCTTGATTCAAAAATTTTAAAAGTATTGTTTTGATTTCGTAGAGAGTTTCTCATATTGATTCAAAAATTCATAACTCAATCAAATATTTTTTTTGCACATTCTAGAAATTTCTGAAAAATTGGCGTTTAATGTTTTGTCATGTTTGACTGACAAAAACTGAATTGAAGAATCGCCAATTTTTTTTTACTCTGTATTATTTTTTTCAGTTCAACTACAATTTTTCCGAAGACTCGATAAAAAAAAATCCTTCATAAGATACAGATTTTTGATTTTTCGTACATCTCTGTGTATGGACAGCTGCTGAATTTGTATGGAAAATTATATGAACAAATTAAGGATGCAAAATGGATTCTTTGGGCATACCGAAAGCACCTTAAAAGTTTCAACCGGATTAAAATATACAATAAAATGAAATGACCGAAATCTCAGAGAATTGCTTTATTTGCTTTTTTTGACATTGTCGGTAACTGAGATATGGTCTTTCAAAGAATGAAAATTAGTTATAAATATATATTTACACGGGTACGCAATAATCATTTTAAATTCTTGCTTTTTTATATTTGTATGAATTTCAATACCGTCGCTTCTGTGTTATCTTGTGACTTTCGCCATTTAGTACTTCTCGAGTAATTTTTTTTAAGTTTGCAGTTGAATATTTTCAAAACAAAGAATTATGGAACCAATCTTTACTAAGCAATCGTTTCTTACATATTTATGTTAAAATGAAGATTATCTGAAGATTTTCCTCAGATAAAATGACATAAGTGGAAAATATTTAGGTTGCTTTTAAATAAGTTTATTAACCTAAATTATTGATCGATTGATCTATGTAAAACTTTAGATTGAAATTAATAACAAAAATGACATACATTTGCATTTGACATTTGAAAGACCTTGACGTAAAATTTGTCATGAACTTTATAATAGATTGAAATCCGAAAAGAATGGCTTCACCAACAAGTGAACATTGCAACCTTTTTTTTCTGGGGACATTTTTTGAGGAAAATATTTGTAAGAAATTGGCCCTCATTTTTTGAGTCAAAGTTGAAAAAGGTTCATCATAAATTATACTATAGCCAGCAAGCTTAGTACACGAGAGCATATAGGCATCGATTTCCTGAAAATGTTACAAGAACTAATCTACTATCTTGTTTACTTCCCTGAACACCGTTGATCAAATCTCGCAGTAGTCACATTCCGATTCCGAACGAGACAAAAACCATAATTTCGAGATTTAATTATAGATAAATGAAATATATTTGTTGATTGTTGCTTCGGTTTCGGCTGGCTCTCCGGCGCGCTATCACAGGCTCTTTCTGAGCAACCACAAGACTGTTGTGCTGTGATGTTCTGTTCTGGGTTTGTGGCTTTCGATTTGGCAAACGAACGGCAACTCTGGAAGGCACATGGATCCGATTACAATAATTTGACCCCGCAAGGGTCGCCAGACTAAATCAGCCCCCGATGTGGAACGAAGCCAAAATGTTTCCGAATCGATTTATGTAGGCCGATACCTACCACGTGGAATAGATGTCGGGTCTGACAGGGCAATAACAAGGAGAATGCATGAGTTGTTTGGTATTGAAGGGAAATGCTCCAATATGTCGGGTCGATTTGTAACAAGCTAGAAAATCAAACAAAACCCACATATTTAAATAAATTTGTGTGAGGTCGTTATGCGTTTTGAGTTCAACTTCAACCAGCCACAACTTCAAATCTGTTTTATTTTCAAAAAGTTGACAAAACGTGCACCTGCACCAGGAAAGTTCCTCAAGCTCAAGTTTATTTGCGCCAAGCATGAGGAGGCTAGTAAATTATAGTGGCGCGCACATTTTTCTTGTGCAGTTTCTCGCGAATGAGTGGAACTTTTTCCGGAACCGCCCACCTCATACAATACGTGAGAAGAGCTTCGAGAGAGGTGACTGGGGTTCAAAGAATCGTTGCAAAACATTTAATTAATGGGTGTTGGAGGTAGTTATGTGAACATGCAACTAGTTATGTCTTTGTTGTTAAAAGTAAGAAGTAAGAAGTAAGAAGTAAGAAGTAAGAAGTAAGAAGTAAGAAGTAAGAAGTAAGAAGTAAGAAGTAAGAAGTAAGAAGTAAGAAGTAAGAAGTAAGAAGTAAGAAGTAAGAAGTAAGAAGTAAGAAGTAAGAAGTAAGAAGTAAGAAGTAAGAAGTAAGAAGTAAGAAGTAAGAAGTAAGAAGTAAGAAGTAAGAAGTAAGAAGTAAGAAGTAAGAAGTAAGAAGTAAGAAGTAAGAAGTAAGAAGTAAGAAGTAAGAAGTAAGAAGTAAGAAGTAAGAAGTAAGAAGTAAGAAGTAAGAAGTAAGAAGTAAGAAGTAAGAAGTAAGAAGTAAGAAGAAGTAAGAAGTAAGAAGTAAGAAGTAAGAAGTAAGAAGTAAGAAGTAAGAAGTAAGAAGTAAGAAGTAAGAAGTAAGAAGTAAGAAGTAAGAAGTAAGAAGTAAGAAGTAAGAAGTAAGAAGTAAGAAGTAAGAAGTAAGAAGTAAGAAGTAAGAAGTAAGAAGTAAGAAGTAAGAAGTAAGAAGTAAGAAGTAAGAAGTAAGAAGTAAGAAGTAAGAAGTAAGAAGTAAGAAGTAAGAAGTAAGAAGTAAGAAGTAAGAAGTAAGAAGTAAGAAGTAAGAAGTAAGAAGTAAGAAGTAAGAAGTAAGAAGTAAGAAGTAAGAAGTAAGAAGTAAGAAGTAAGAAGTAAGAAGTAAGAAGTAAGAAGTAAGAAGTAAGAAGTAAGAAGTAAGAAGTAAGAAGTAAGAAGTAAGAAGTAAGAAGTAAGAAGTAAGAAGTAAGAAGTAAGAAGTAAGAAGTAAGAAGTAAGAAGTAAGAAGTAAGAAGTAAGAAGTAAGAAGTAAGAAGTAAGAAGTAAGAAGTAAGAAGTAAGAAGTAAGAAGTAAGAAGTAAGAAGTAAGAAGTAAGAAGTAAGAAGTAAGAAGTAAGAAGTAAGAAGTAAGAAGTAAGAAGTAAGAAGTAAGAAGTAAGAAGTAAGAAGTAAGAAGTAAGAAGTAAGAAGTAAGAAGTAAGAAGTAAGAAGTAAGAAGTAAGAAGTAAGAAGTAAGAAGTAAGAAGTAAGAAGTAAGAAGTAAGAAGTAAGAAGTAAGAAGTAAGAAGTAAGAAGTAAGAAGTAAGAAGTAAGAAGTAAGAAGTAAGAAGTAAGAAGTAAGAAGTAAGAAGTAAGAAGTAAGAAGTAAGAAGTAAGAAGTAAGAAGTAAGAAGTAAGAAGTAAGAAGTGTGTGGTCATGCATATGTGCCAAACATTTGCTACAGCAGTTAATTAGAATTTTAATTCATTTCACGATTGAAGCCCACATCATTTGTCACAATCCCTTGTGGATAACCGCAGCCAGCTCTTGATGGTTTAGTGGTTTCGTTGCCACAGTGCCCCCCGAGGACAAAAACGGCGAATTCACATCAAACATCTAGAAAGCAGCCTCCTGCATAAATTACAAGGACCCACCCAACCCAAAATGAGGTACTCGGAATTACCATCATTTGATTAGCCGCCAACAGGCATGTGTGCGTCCGAGGGAAAGCGGCCTCGCCTGTGGACGATGAAAATGAAGCAAAATAATTACGAAAAGGCTCCTAATTATTCGAAATGAGTCGGTAATTCAATATTCCGCAATTTGCTCATCAGAAACCAAGCCGGCAGCCAGTGACGGGGCCGCCTGTGTTGGAAGGCCCAACCCCCTCCTTCTGGAAGGCTGCTGGGTGGTGCGTTAGAACTCGGGGCTAACACAGCTTAATTTTCGTTTAATGTTACGATCTATCATTATTTTCTGTTTTCTCTTCATCAGCGTTGATTAGGGAAAATTAAAGGCCTTGTGAGCGAGGCTGTCGGAGCCAGCGCTGGGATTGGGCTGAGTAGAGGAACTCTGGAGGCGGGATAATTTTTCGTGTAATTCGAGTGGGGTTTTGCATGATAAATTACAATGGATAAGGTTGTACTTAGTATCAATAGTTGTTACTAAAATGATGAGAGTCAGCAACGTTTATTTTGAATTGCAAATATATTATTGTTAAGTTTAAATATAAATATCAATATTAGGTCCTCACAACTCCACTCTCGAGTTTCATCGTTCGGAAAATGTGTCATCTAGATGCACTCAAAGTTGATTTCTTTCGGGAAAACTAACTGCTCCAGCCAAATGGAAGGAAAATTTCAGGTGACATACTTCGGAGCCACCGATCCCCCCCCTGGGGTAGGAAGTTTTCCGTTTTATTACGGAAAATAAGAGCAGAGAAACTACACAGTGGGTGGTTTTAAAGCTTACTGCCTGATAGGCATAGACAATTTCAGTTTTTGGTTTTTTGAAACATAAAAAAAACACGACTTTTTCAAAGATTTGATCAAATTTGTTTTCCCGTTCCTTTTACTTAATCAACAATTATTTTTGAGTTTAATTCAGTAACGCATTTTCCAACTGAATTATGTTGAACTGTTTCTTATTATTAGTAGCATTTTATTTAAACGGGGTTTTCTGCTCGCGCTAAATCGTCATACATTTATTGAATTTATTTCATACAATGATTGTGTGTGATTGATTTATTTTGTAGCTGTAAGAATCTCCAAACCTCTGCAATTGTTTTTAGCTAGGCAAATGGTATAATGACTTGTACAACAAATAAACATGAATTGAATTGTTTTTAATTATTTAAACCCGTCCTGCTCAACGTCTTTCCCATGATGTTTCAAAATAGTTCTATGACTGAACCTTAAGGCTGTTCTAAAAATATTGAATAAATAATTTGAGCGTCTAAATTAAAAAAAAAGTATGCTTGAGCTCATTTTTTCACGTATTTATAATAAAATAATTTAGTTTTTTGCTTTTAGTAATAAAAAATTTAGTGTTTTTATTAATTATTTTGTTTTTTTTAAGATTGCTTCAAATTCATACCTGCTATATTTTTGATCTGTTAATTTCTTTTTTTTTCTTTATTGATATTTCAGAATCAATTATTAAACTAAAAAAATCCACAAGATGTCAAAATCTTTCATTTCGAAAAAATGTGAAATATATGGAAAGACTTGGATTGTTGTCTAAAAATGCACAAACAAAAAATAATGAATTTTAAGTTATTCAATTCATATTTTTCGTAACTGTTTAAATTTGGGTGTTATTCTCATCATTTTTAAATATTTTGTTGAATATTTTAATAAAAATGCTCAACAAGGCCAAAGTGTTTTTTGTAAAAAAAAATATCCAAATATCATTTTTATGAATTTGATCATGCCTCATTATTTTTTTATATTGTTGTGTTGAGGAAATTAAAATTTAAGATACATGCAATGACCAATGCAAATTTTATGTTTTTAAAAAGTTATGCATAATCAGAGTAGGTCCACTCTTTTATGCCTCATGACCATAATTTGAAAAATTCAAATATTTCACTGAAATCAACCTTTTGATGGCTTTATCCTGAAAATGAAGTAATTCATCAAAAAAACTGTAAAGTTCTTTTCGATTGCATATTAAAATTTACATAAAAAAATTGGTAGAAAAAATTATGTAGGAATTTTTTTTCCAAATATCACTATTTTTCAAAAAATGTAAGTTATTCAATTTTTCAAAATTATCGAACATACTTCTTTATGGCTCAAAAGTTATTGGTTTTGTTCCTCTAAAACATATAAAAAAATTTGAAAATAAAAAATACGGATTTCGGGAAATTGAGTTTTTGTGAATAAAAGTTAATAAAAAATGGCAGATTTTTTCCGCATACCAATTTTTTTTGAACACTTCGAAGACACCAATTGATCAGAAAATTCAAAGTTACAGTACAGCTGCCAAAATTGGATTGGTTGGGTTCTTTGGCCAGAGGGAGTTTGAGCCAAATGAAAGAAATGGTATAGAATTGTTCATTTATTTGAATTTATTTTTTTTCAAAGGTGGACACTTTTTTAAAAAATCTATAAAATACAGAAATACAAAATATATATGGTTTTTGATTGTGAATTCAATTTAACTACCCATATTTTATTTTTATTTTTTTAAAACATTATATGTTTTGAAAAATCATACCTTACAAATTTAGGAATGCTTCAAAATATGATTTTTATGTAGAGATTCAAACAAATTCAAACACAATCTTTAATGTTCAATGTCCATGTTTCGAATCTCCAACCCGCCATGCAATACTCCACGAAGTTTGTTGCTTTCTCCACCTTAAGCGATCCCGGTCACCGCACAAAGTCACCTTCGAGTTATGGCTGAACCACATGAAGATGTGCACTGTGGCTGTTGGCAATCACCACCTTCCTCCCGGCGTTGGTTCTGCCATTACATGGGGTGCAATTTACTGCTGCTGCTGACTTCCGGCGCAAGGTGTGTAATAAGGACAAAGTTGAAACTTAATTATCACCTGTTGTGGCACACACCTCCCCGGGCTGGTCACGCACCTGGGATAGTAACGGTATCTTCGTGACGGCCGGTGTGGAAGTTCTGTGTCCTTTTGACCTCTTTGGTGGACGTAGTTCTACGTCATTTTAAACTAGACACTTAACAAATTCTAGATACAAAATGCTGCCTAGTGCTCAGAGGAATGAGAAAGTTTTCTGGATTATTACGCAATCTTCCAAATTATCCAAAACTACCCTTTGTTTGCCAGATCCAACAATTTTCACCACCCAACGAAGCAATTAATTTGCCTAATTCCAGTGAATCCCTCCTTAACACCACTCTCTACCACGGAACTCCATACATTCTCGCACCACATCAATTTCCCTCGTCCGATTTCGGCCAACAAAACTTAAGCAATCACATAAATTCACTAATTCCGCCCTTTTTACAACTGTGGCCAATTCTCAAGCTCCCCCTCCCAGAGTCCAGAGCGATAAAGACTCACCCACAAATTATTGCCCAATAAACAAGCGTCCTCGGCGGCGGCGGCGTCGAAATAAATGAAGTTCTGCGGCCAGGACGACGACTCCAGAACGGACGATTCAACGGACAGAGCTCATCAACGCGCGAGGGCCACGTCAACGAGGTCAGCAAAGGATTAGCCCGGACGGACTCGGGTTGGCCATTTATCTCGAATGGAGCGCGATTTGGGTGGTCGTTTTCGGGGCCAGATCGTACTCAAATTCACATCAAACTGGAAAGGTTCTGGCTAGGGAAATAGATCTTGCGGAAATTTACGACTTCACAGGAGAAAAGCAGATTGTTAGGATTTTTACGAAGAAATTCTTTTGAAATTACAATGATTTTGATTTTGAATTCAAAAGGCATTTTTATATTATTTTGAGAAATATTTTTGTTATTCTTCAAATTCAAATATCGATAGCAATTCATTTTGATCAAATGGCTCAATGTCAGTCCACAAAAAAAAAACAGCTTTGAATTGCCGTATTTTGGCTTAGAACTAGTGTCCAATGCAGCTGAAAGCTGTTCGATTTTGAGCAACGATGGCCGTCCGAACGAATCGAGTGCTGGATGTCAGACGATAAAAAATGTTGCGGCTGCGACCAATAAATTTCGTGTTATCTATAGAGTACAGCAGTTTTTTTTAGGTATAGAAAAAAAAAAAACGGAACAGCAGCAATACGAAAGCATTAGATACATGAGTTTTGGTATACGCGTTGCAGATGTTTTAAGGGCAAATTGTGCGGAAGAGAGTTGTTTGGTGCCTGTTGAAAACGTTAGGGTGGTTCAGTTTTTTGTAAAGATTTTTTGTTAAAATATTTTCATCCGTAATTTTAGATAAAGTATGGAAAATGGGTTTAAAGAAGTGATTAAATTGTGCAGCTTTTTGAATCTTATTGCATTTTAATAATTATTTCAAATACAATGCCAGATCAATCAGCAAATCGACGCAATCTTGTAGCATAGAAATTTAGAAATAAGAAATAGTCAATTCTTCACTTTGAATATTAGGTTTTTAAACTCTATGAAGCTTCTACAATATGAACCAAATTCATTATATAATATGCAAAATGTGACATAACGTAGTTTGCTACCTCGCCATAGTGACGTAGTTTGTGCACAATCCATTCTAAACGTCATTCATTCAACCATAGACTCTCTCATTCTCTCTTTTCCATTCATTCTTTATCTGAGTGTTGAGCAAGAAATAGCGATTAATAAAGCTTAGATTGTTAAGTTAAACAAAGTTATTAGAAATTGAGTACCAAATAAAACACGAAATAGATTTTTTTAAACGAAAAATACTTTGCACTTCTTCGATTATATTTTTCTTTTAAATGTTAATGTTGTCTGGATCTCGCGACCTATCGTTGGATAGGTATTCAAAAGAGCTTTCCAACGCTTCCAAAACATTGAAAATCTGACAACCCTATCAAAAGTTATAAACACTTCAGAGTTATTTATGCACTTTTTGTAGGCCGGATCTCAGATATTTTGATGGAAACGTTGTCCGGATCTCTCATGCGACCTATCGTAGGATGGGTATTCAAAAGACCTTTCTAGCGCGTCCAAAACATTGAAGATCTGACTACCCTATCAAAAATTATAAGCACTTAAGTGTTATTTACGCACTTTTTGCATTTTGGATAGCACACTTTAAGTGTGAGGAAGGCGTCAACCACCTAAGGGTGGATTAAGTAACGTTTTTAATTTAACAAGGGTTTCTAGAAGCATTTATTACTACCCAAATAACATTTTTTTCAGGAGTTCTACAAGAGCTTTTCAAGATAGCTACAGCATAGCAGTTTGGACCGCGGCAGGATAAAATTCTCTTCAAAACTTCTTCAGGAGTTTGGAAGAGTACTTGAAGAGAGTTTTATCCTACCGCGGTCCAAACTGCTATGCTGTAGCTATCTTAAAGAGCTCTTGTAGAACTCCTAGAAAAAAAATGTTACTTGGGTAGTCAGTCTGTCAATTGATTACTCAAATTACTGGGTCGAAATGATTAATTGTTTGGATAACTTAATAAATTTTCACATATAAAACGTTACTTAATCCACCATTAGGTGGATGGCGCCTTCCTCAAATGGCGGTGTTTTTCAGTGTTTTATTAATTTCACTTATTATTCATACCACTAGATTGGGTAGTCAGATCTTCATATTGCAGGGCATTTTTGTGCTTACATTTTATGATAGGGTAGTCAGACAACGTTTTCATCAAAATATTTGAGATGCGGCCTCCAAAAAGTGCATAAATAACACTTAAGTGCTTATAACTTCTTATAGGTTTATCAGACCTTCAATGTTTCGAACGCGTTGGAAAGGTCTTTTCATTATCTATCCAACGATAGGTCGCTTCATATATCTGGACAACGTTTTCAATAAAATATCTGAGATCCGGCCTCCGAAAAGTGCATAAATAACACTTAAGTGATAGGTTTGTCAGATTCTCAATGTTTTGTACGCGTTGGTTCTTCTTTTTAAATGTATAGCATGACGGGTTTTCTTACAAAAACCACCCTTTTTACAATCTTCAGAACCTTAGTCAAAGTTCCTTTTTTAGCATAACTTTTACTTTTGAAGTACGTATCTAAACTCCATAATTTTTAATAGCGACTTATGGGACCCAAAGCGGCAGTGCGTGGCCGAATGGTTACGCTGTCCGCTTTCTAAGCGGATGATTCTGGGTTCGATTCCCATCTGCTGCAACCTTCCATCGGATGAGGAAGTCAAATGTCGGTCCCGGCCTTGGTTGTTAGGCCGTTAAGTCATTCCAGGTGTAGGAGTCGTCTCCATGCCATAAATACAAACAACACACCAAACCAAGCCTACTCCGGTGGAATCGCTGGCGGCGGTTGGACTCACAATCCAAAGGTCTTCAGTTCAAACACCGGGGTGGAAGGTTCCTTATAGTAGAAAGAGGTTTGGGTGCTCTCCCCATTCAAGCCTTTGGACTCCTAGGTTCGAGCAGAAACTTGCAATAGAGACCACAAAAGTCCCGGGGGTCGTTAATGTGGATGGTTTGTTGTTGCTGTTGGGACCCAAAGACGGATCGAATGAGGTCAAAACGGACAAAATCAGTTTAGCCAGTCTCGAGATAATCCAGTGACAATATTTTGATCAACATTCCACCACACACACAGACATTTGCTCAGAATTTGATTCTGAGTCGATAGGTATAGGAAGTCTAATTGAGGAGTTCATTTTTCGAGTGATTTTATAGCCTTTCCTCAGTAAGGTGAGGTAGGCAAAAACTTTGAAAATCAAGAGAAAACTAAGAGCATTTATTTTTGTTCGAAGTTTCTAGATTGTGCTTATTCAATATTACGCCCTTTTGAAATGTTAGTCTAGATTTAAAAATTTTGAAATTTTTTTTTTCGAGTAGCTCGGCAAATTTCACGAATGTTTCATAGTTTAACATTGAAAATTGGACCATTAGTTGCTGAAATATCGACATTAGAAAATGGTGTGTTGTTTGGGTGGGACTTAAAAACAAAAAAAATCCTGTTTTTAAACCTTTGCATGGCAATATCTCAGCAACTAAGGGTCGTATGAACAAAGTTTAAAAATGAAAAATATAGAAAATTTTCTCAGCTATTCAAAAATATTTTTTATCAAAAGTGGGCAAACATGTGCACTAATTTAAAAAATTCAAAACTTCGACTATTTTCAAAAAAATCACCTAAAAATGGATTTAACTTGAAAACGGTGCACTTTATCAAAATTTCACTAGAGTACTTTTTGATTGCAAATTTTATTTTACATCGAAAAATGAAGTTGAAAAATTTTTGCGACCATTTTTTTGATTTTTTGAAAAAATCAGTACTGATTCAAATATTCATAACTCGCTTAAAGATTTTTTGCACAACCTGGAAATTTCTGAAAAGTTGGCATTTGATGTTCTCTAAAACAATTAAAAATAGTGTTTTTTGCAAATCAAGTTTTAGTGACAAAAAGTTAAATAAAAAATCATTTTTTTACCGTGTATCATTTTTTTCAGTGTAGTCTATATCCATACCTACAACTTTGCCGAAGACACCAAATCGTTCAAAAAATTCCTTCATAAGATACAGATTTTTGAATTTTCATGCATCATTTTTGTATGGCCAGCTGCCAAATTTGTATGAAAATTATATAGACAAACTCATGATGCAAAATAGCTTCTTTGGGCATACCGAAGGCACCAAAAAAGTTTCATTCGGATTAAAAAATACAAAAATCAAAATTTAAGAAAAAAGACCTATTTTGTAGAGAACTGCTCTAATGCATTTTATATTGCCTATCAATAAAATCAAAATTAGTTATGCTTATAATAGGCATTACGCAAAAATAAAAAAAAATAGATTTGTTTTATAACAACAATGTGCAAAATTTGAATTTCCTTCACTTTCTCTTTTTTTTACATTAAATACTCTTCAATTACTATTGATTACTTTAATAAACGTTTATTACCAAATAATTAGCGAATTACCAAATAACCAGCATAAAATCAAAGCAATTTTTAATTATTTGTCAGTCTAAGGCCTTGATGGATACCTTTGAAAATTTCTTCTTTTTGCCTTCCTCACTGAGGTAAGGCTATAATCCTGCTCTAAAATTGAACTTTTTATTTAAAGCTCGAAAACCCACCTTGATGTATACATATCGACTCAGAATCCAAAACTGAACAAATGTCTGTGTGTATGTGTGTGTGTATGTGTGTGTGTATGTGACCAATAATGTCACTCAGTTTTCTCAGCACTGGCTGAACCGATTTTGACCAAACCAGTCGCATTCGACTTGGTTTAGGGTCCCATACGGTGCTATTGAATTGTTTGAAGTTTCGATAAGTAGTTCAAAAGTTATGTATAAAAATGTGTTTTCGCATATTTTCGGAAGATGAATAAATGGCAGTAAACTGAACCAAACATCATCATGTTATACATCGTTATTTAGGTAATTGAAAGACCTTTCCAACGAGTCCACAACATTGAAGATCTGGCAACCCTGTCTCGAGTTCTGACCACTTAAGTGATATTTATGTACTTTTTAGAAGCCGGATCTCACTTAAATGTATGTAAACGATGTCCGGATCCATCATCCAACCCATCGTTGGTTAGGTATTCGAAAGACCTTTCCAACGAGTCCAAAACATTTAAGATCTGGCAACCCTGTCTCGAGTTCTGACCACTGAAGTGATATTTATGTACTTTTTTGTAGCCGGATCTCACTTAAATGTATGTAAACAATGTCCGGATCCATCATCCAACCCATTGTTGGTTAGGTAATCGAAAGACCTTTCCAACGAGTCCACAACATTGAAGATCTGGCAACCCTGTCTCGAGTTATGACCACTTAAGTGATATTTATGTACTTTTTTGTAGCCGGATCTCACTTAAATGTATGTAAACAATGTCCGGATCCATCATCCGACCCATCTTTGGTTAGGTAATCGAAAGACCTTTCCAACGAGTCTTAAACATTGAAGATCTGGTAACCCTGTCTCGAGTTCTGACCACTTAAGTGATATTTATGTACTCTTTTTTGTAGCCGGATCTCACTTAAATGTATGTAAACAATGTCCGGATCCATCATCCGACCCATCGTTGGTTAGGTAATCGAAAGACCTTTCCAACGAGTCCAAAACATTTAAGATCTGGCAACCCTGTCTCGAGTTCTGACCACTTAAGTGATATTTATGTACTTTTTTTTAGCCGGATCTCACTTAAATGTATGTAAACAATGTCCGGATCCATCATCCGACCCATCGTTGGTTAGGTAATTGAAAGACCTTTCCAACGAGTCAAAACATTGAAGATCTGGCAACCCTGTCTCGAGTTCTGACCACTTAAGTGATATTTATGTACTTTTTTTGTAGCCGGATCTCACTTAAATGTATGTAAACAATATCCGGATCCATCATCCGACCCATCGTTGGTTAGGTAATTAAAAGACCTTTCCAACGAGTCTTAAACATTGAAGATCTGGCAACCCTGTCTCGAGTTCTGACCACTTAAGTGATATTTATGTACTTTTTTTGTAGCCGGATCTCACTTAAATGTATGTAAACAATGTCCGGATCCATCATCTGACCCATCGTTGGTTAGGTAATTAAAAGACCTTTCCAACGAGTCTTAAACATTGAAGATCTGGCAACCCTGTCTCGAGTTCTGACCACTTACGTGATATTTATGTACTTTTTTGTAGCCGGATCTTACTTAAATGTATGTAAACAATGTCCGGATCCATCATCCGACCCATCGTTGATTAGGTAATCGAGATACCTTTCTAACGAGTCCTTAACATTGAAGATCTGGCAACCCTGCCTCGAGTTCTGACCACTTATGAGCCCTTGAGTGATATGTGTGTTTTTTTGGATCAAATTTGTGTCCAAATCCATCATATTACATATCACCCATTGTTGGAAAAGAGTGAGGAAGGCACCAACCACATAGGTGGATTAAGTTAGTTTTTAAATTCAAACTGTTTCAATCAAGCCTTGAAATGTTAGATTTGATTTAAATAATTTGAAATTTTAAAAAGATGAAAATTCAAATGGTTTATAGCAACTTAAAATTATAAAAAATATTGGCCTTTTGAATTTTATCAATATTATGAACCAAAAACTTGTGCAGCAACACTGAAGTGATGGCTAACAACGATTAACATAGAAGTCCTATTCGAAGAATATTTCAATTAGTTTTAGTAATTCCATTCGTTCATATAGATTTATTCAAGTATGATCCATAATGTCAGCTGATTATGATTCTACCGATAGTTTACCAAGCAGTCAGATATGAGCAATTCTCTACGAAATCGGTCTTTTTTCTTCAATTTTAATTTTTGTATTTTTTAATCCGACTGAAACTTTTTTGGTGCCTTCGGTATGCCCAAAGAAACCATTTTGCATCATTAGTTTGTCCATATAATTTTCCATACAAATTTGGCAGCTGTCCATACAAAAATGATGTATGAAAATTCAAAAATCTGTATCTTTTGAAGGAATTTTTTGATCGATTTGGTGTCTTCGGCAAAGTTGTAGGTATGGATACGGACTACACTGGAAAAAAATGATACACGGTAAAAAAAATTTGGTGATTTTTTTATTTAACTTTTTATCACTAAAACTTGATTTACAAAAAAACACTATTTTTATTTTTTTTTATTTTTTGATATGTTTTAGGGGACATAAAATGCCAACTTTTCAGAAATTTCCAGGTTGTGCAAAAAATTATTGACCGAGTTATGATTTTTTTAATCAATACTGATTTTTTCAAAAAATCGAAATTTTGGTCGTAAAAATTTTTCAACTTCATTTTTCGATGTAAAATCAAATTTGCAATCAAAAAGTACTTTAGTGAAATTTTGATAAAGTGCACCGTTTTCAAGTTAAATCCATATTTAAGTGACTTTTTTGAAAATAGTCGCAGTTTTTCATTTTTTTAAATTAGTGCACATGTTTGCCCAGTTTTGAAAAAAATATTTTTGAAAAGCTGAGAAAATTCTCTATATTTTGCTTATTCGGACTACGACCTTTAGTTGCTGAGATATTGCAATGCAAAGGTTTAAAAACAGGAAAATTGATGTTTTCTAAGTTTCACCCAAACAACCCACCATTTTCTATCTTCAATATCTTAGCAACTAATGGTCCGATTTTCAATGTTAATATATGAAACATTTGTGAAATTTTCCGATCTCTTCGAAAAAAATATTTTCAAAATTTTCAAATCAAGACTAACATTTTAAAAGGGCGTAATATTGAATGTTTGGCCTTTTTGAAATGTTAGTCTTGATTTGAAAATTCCAAAAAATATTTTTTTCGAAAAGATCGGAAAATTTCACAAATGTTTCATATATTAACATTGAAAATCGAACCATTAGTTGCTATGATATTGAAGATAGAAAATGGTGGGTTGTTTGGGTGAGACTTAGAAAACATAAATTTTCCTGTTTTTAAACCTTTGCATTGCAATATCTCAGCAACTAAAGGTCGTATAAACAAAGTCCGAATAAGCAAAATATAGAGAATTTTCTCAGCTTTTCAAAAATATTTTTTTCAAAACTGGGCAAACATGTGCACTAATTTAAAAAAATGAAAAACTGCGACTATTTTCAAAAAAGTCACTTAAATATGGCTATAACTTGAAAACGGTGCACTTTATCAAAATTTCACTAAAGTACTTTTTTATTGCAAATTTGATTTTACATCAAAAAATGGACCAAAATTTCGATTTTTTGAAAAAATCAGTATTGATTAAAAAATTCATAACTCGGTCAATGATTTTTTGCACAACCTGGAAATTTCTGAAAAGTTGGCATTTTATGTCCCCTAAAACATATCAAAAAATAAAAAAAAATTAAAAATAGTGTTTTTTTGTAAATCAAGTTTTAGTGATAAAAAGTTAAATAAAAAAATCACCAATTTTTTTTTACCGTGTATCATTTTTTTTCAGTGTAGTCCGTATCTATACCTACAACTTTGCCGAAGACACCAAATCGATCAAAAAATTCCTTCAAAAGATACAGATTTTTGAATTTTCATACATCATTTTTGTATGGACAGCTGCCAAATTTGTATGGAAAATTATATGGACTAACTAATGATGCAAAATGGCTTCTTTGGGCATACCGAAGCCACCAAAAAAGTTTCAGTCGGATTAAAAAATACAAAAAAAATCGAATGACCGAAATCCTAGAGAACTGCTCATATGCAAACAGCAATATTTTTTCCGTACACTTCTAGCACATCCCAAAGCTCAATCCAATCATCTGGCACAAAAAACTCCAATTTGAAGTATCAATTCCGGGTTGACCAAATTGCCATCAACCTCGTCAACGCCTGGGCCAATTTTGCACCTTCCCCTCTCGAAAATCCCCCCTCACAGTGTCCAGTTTCAGGTGCCTGTCGCAGAGATTCCGACTAATTGACCTGAAGCTCGAGAGAGAGAGGCTTGACCGGCCCGAACCCGACAGCTCTTTGGCTCCAAGTGCTCAAAGAAAGCAATTTTAATTAAACTCTTTTGATTGTTTCGTCCCGTAACCGTACTGAGTGCCAGAGTGCGTGGCAGGACCTCCAGGTGCTCGGGCATGGCATCGCACTCGTATGAAGTGCGTCAACCGGCCGCCTACCGGACCGGTCCAGGGGTTAAGAGGCTAACAACATCCGAAACGAATGGAGTGCGAAACGAGTGCTTTTGCTGTGTCGTCCTGGGGTTTCATTTTCAGCATTTCGCCAGGGCCAGGACCGAGATGGTGTAGGATGACAGGACATCACAGGACAGATTTCTAGTGAAATGGCCTGGGTCTGGTGGTGGCCGGGTCCAGATTGGAGCATTTCATAATCAAAGATTGATGTGACTTCCGAGTGGCACTGATGACCTGCCACGTAGGTTGAGGGACATTTGAGGGCCGATTCGGTCGTATGTGCTGTCCTGGTGAGTGTTGATGCGATTTGCCGGGGAGTTCTAGGTTGTTCTTCTTAGAATTCTCGATGATGCTTCTGTTGAGAGTTCCTTTTAAAGGATTACTATGTTCATCTGTAGACACATAGTTTTTCCTCAAGGCTCTCAGTCAAGATTCGATTTGTTTGGCAATAAAGTGTAAAAATAACAAATTCAATAGATAATTTACAACGTCACGAACATTTTTGCTCAAAAAACTTTAGTTTTAATCCCAAAACGCAAACATCAACAACCCCGGCCACAAAATTCATCATAGCACAAACTTGTAATCCCCAGGTTCTAATTTTAATGAACCATGATGTTATCCCACCACCATCAGCAGCAGCATCATTAAGCCCGTCACAGTGCTGGAAACTGTGCGGTGAAAAAACCCCACGTGTGTGGCAGAGAAAGATGAAAATTACGACATTTCCACCGGTTCCGTCCGGGCATCCCACCGAGGACAAACAGCCCAGAACCTTTTTTTTCTGCGTGCTGCTGCCTGCCCAGATGATTACAGTTTCGACTTCTGGGCGTAAAAATTATGACTGGCGTGGGGGTTTCCACGTGTGGTGGTTCATGTTACAAATCCGGTGGTTCAGGGGGAAAGCGGGGTTTCCGGCTAACAAGAGTGTGTGTGTGTGTTGTGGGAGAGTAATTCGTTATAATTTAACCTTAGAACAAAGGCATCGTTCATCGTCGTCCTTGTCGGGCTGTGTCCAACGAAATGTGTAATTTTTTGCTCTCCCCACACATGAACTAATCCTTGAAAATGGAACAAAATCCGCAAGTCAACCGTAGAACTAAGCGTGGCGGATATCCGTCTAGCAGAGATTAAACGTTCACTGTCCCCCCTAATCCCACCCCCACGATGTATGGCTTAAGAATTGTGCGCTCAAGTTCCACAAGTCACTGGCGGGTGTAACAAATCATTAAAGCGTGTCATAAACATTGCGAAAAAAGCACGCTGGAGAGCGGTGAAAAGCAGTTCTTCTTTTTTCTTCAACACTTTTGCTGCCGCTGCACTATGGGCCATCTCCATACAACAGGCGGCCAAATTATTTTTTTGCTTTTTAAATGTTTTTTCATACAAATTTGGGTAATTGTATGGTATTGAAATGATATACGTCGATTTTTATGACTTTTCATGTTTTTCAATAGTTGATTGTTTATAATAAATAGTCTTTTCATACATTTGCAAGTGCAACAGAATTGCGTATATATTGTATTGCAAGTTTATATTATTAAATTATGGATAAGCTAATACATCCCCACTTTATGGACACAACCCCTTCCTCCTCTTTCTTTCACCCCCCCCCCCCCCCTCTCCTCCTTCCCACCAACAAAATTTTGTTAAGCGTAATAAATTCATTTTAAGTCAAATATTTATTATTTACTGCTGTGTGTTTCTTTTTGTGAGTCCATGCCATATAACTTGAGACCCCTCCCACCCTTACGGGCATAAATTGCGAAAATTTTAATTGTTAAATCAAATAACAGAAAAAATAATTTTATTCAAAATATTAATTATGAAGTAAAACGATAAAATACAAACCATATTCTTAAAATTCATTTGATTATAGAGTTTGTGACAGCTTCAGGATATGTTAAAGGTACTTTTTATGATGTTTTGTACTAACCAACATAGAACTTAAATGTGAATCAGTTTCATGGATTGATCGCAGAAATTCATCATGCTAAGTCAACATTTTGATGAATACTTTTTCCGGTATCAAATTGAGATTCTCCAGTTTCGCTTGAGAAACTTCGATACGAATACCTTATTTTGACTAAGGTACTCAATGTTAAATATAGGCAACAGAAAATTCCAATAAAGTCATTTAGAACTTCTTGAAACCAGGTATTGATTTTTGAAGCGACGATGCCCACTAAGTAGGTAGCAAAGCATGTGAAATAAACGGGCGCATATGTACCTAGATTGCAGCAAATTTTGATAAAACGTAAATGTTCAAAATGGCATATCTCCGAAAACGCAAAAAATCGCAGGCTCGAAATTTCAGCAATGTTAGATTATAATCCAATCTTTCAAGTGATCTTAGTTTCATGTTTAGCATCGGTTAGCAAAAAAAGTACTCGATTAACAAACACAAAAAAAAATGATTTGTCAAAAAAATGCTCCAGTTATTCGATGAAAATTTCAGTTTTTGGTTTGGAAACAACATTTTATCTATTAATAGTTTCAAAGCTTATCTCATTACCTTTCCAACGATGTATATTTGTCCTAATAAAACATTAAAAATGGCTGAGCTATGTTAAAATTAAACAATCAGCCTTTTTTACGAAAAACGCTAGATTTTTACTCCATTTTTTGACTTTCAGCTTGCGTATCTCCGTAATGAACAAACTTAGAGCTTTGAAAATTTGGATTTTTCTTAGTTAGAATGTTTACTTTCGAGAAAAAAATACCAAAAAATATTTGGAGGTCACTTTTTTGAAACTTGGCCACCCAATGTACCATAGTGCGCTGATTGCTGGCTTTCCAGTTTTTACCCCAGCAGCAGCACTACAGAAAATCCCGCAGGAGAGCTTTTCCCGGGCAGGAAAACACGGGCAGCAATTTTATGTTCATGTTGTTTGGACGTTTGCTACACCAGTTAGATGTGTGTGAATGTGTGGGTGTGGGTGGCTGAATGTAATATTGTACGTGTGTAATGGATGGTTGGCACTTTCTGGTGAATCCTTGCTGCGCGATTGCTGCTGGGAATCATAAAATTATTATTTCACCATCGCCACCGCCGTCTCAGATGTTTGGAAGTTTAGGGTAATGGTGCCATTTTTTGAGTTTCATGTACCGAAACATATTGAGAATAACTCTTTTTATTAAAAGACAGAAGTAAAGTATGTTATTGGTCCAACCATCATTTTGAAAAATTGAAGAAAGCACTATTTTTTTAGTTGCTAGAATATAAACAAGGAACAGCACAAATTATGAAGATTAAAATCATTTTTCAAGCAGGACTATAGCCTTACCACAAAAAGGAAGACTAACCACGACTTTTTCCATTTTTTTAAATGGGATGAGTCATACCTTCCTTCCGTCGTGAGATATCAATAAATGGACATCGGATTCGTGGAAAGGGTAAAGTAACATCAAAAAAACATTTTTATTCCGGTGAGATATTTGATACTACTTTAAAATGAGATAAAATTAATTTTTACCGCCGAAAACGAAAAAAAGTTTCCCTGATTCGGGCCAGTCCATCCAACAAGGTGAAGTTAATTAAAATTCGATAAAAATAACTTTTGGAAAAGTCGTGGCCTTTTTTCATTTAATGTCCAATCTGCACAGAAGAAAATGATGATTGTAATATTCACAAGGGAATGGTGACAGATTTTGTGTAGCAAATCTGGTTAGTTTTTGGTGAATTTTCATCAGGTTCAAAATTTGTGCGTTCATCCCGGGTATTCCCGGAACAAAATTCCCGGGGATTTTCCAAAACCAGGAATCCCCGAATCCAAGGAATTTTCAAACTTTGTCCCGAGAATTTCAGAAATTAAAAAAAAAAATCAAATTTTTGGATGAAAATTTCGATAAGGTTGTGGAAATAGATTAACAGTTGAGTACTTACGATAGTACGATAAGTATTAAAATATGTATTCGGCATAATATATCTGCATTAATTTTGCTAATTTGGGAAAATTATTTAAATTTCCGCAAAATGCTTGGCGCTTTTATCATTTTCTATTCATTTTTTTTATTTTTAAAAAAACTGGGTACATTCAAATATATCTATGATTTTAAATTAAAAAAAAACATATTTATTTATTTTCATCAAACACCGGTAACTGGGACATATCAGGACAAATATAACAACAGCTGTTTAAGCCATTTTTTTTTGCAAAAATATTAATTGATTCCGCTTAATTTATAAATATTGTTTTCCTCTAAAATCTCCTGTTCCTATTCAGACTGTGGTCCCAATTTTCAACAGTTGACAGTACACCCAAACGGCGGTCGCATGATTGTGATGCATGGCGGCATAAAAGTATATCAGAATCTGCATGAAAACTGTCCTCATGCATTTTTTGCGATATAGGGGTATGACATTTTTGCCCGTTACCGACAACTATCGACATTACCGACGGCTTTTTGGTTGTATTTCACAAAAAAAAAACCTTAACAGAACGAGGATTGAACCACCAACTTCTTGGTTATTGATCCGACACGCTACCACCGCGCCATGGACGCTTGATAAAATGTGAGTGAAAGAGCACCAACATATTCTTCTCTTTAGAGTGTTGCTCGGGGACGGGCCAGCATTATATGTGTTGGTGAGAACTGCAGATAGCTGAAATGTTTACACGCGGGCAAAAATGATCTACGGGCTTGCTGCAAAAAATGTTATAAAATGTGACATTTTCTGCAGCAAATCCACTGTTGCAGATTCTGAGATATATTTTTTCTTTGGGTGTAGAGACTTAAAGAAAAATTGTAAAATTTGTTTTATGTTAACATGAAATTCTTAACTTATCCATGTTTTAAATTAACGAGCATCATTTTATTTGTTGTCGTTTCTTTTTTTTGTCATTTCCATATGGGTAATTCTCCGCCAACTCACACAGCAGTTGCCCCGACCCCTCTTCGATTTGCGTGAAACTTTGTCCTAAGGGGTAACTTTTGTCCCTGATCACGAATCCGAGGTCCGTTTTTTGATATCTCGTGACGGAGGGGCGGTACGACCCCTTCCATTTTTGAACATGCGAAAAAAGAGGTGTTTTTCAAAAATTTGCAGCCTGAAACGGTGATGAGATAGAAATCTGGTGTCAAAGGGACTTTTATGTAAAATTAGACGCCCAATTTGATGGCGTACTCAGAATTCCGAAAAAACGTATTTTTCATCGAAAAAAACACTAAAAAAGTTTTAAAAATTCTCCCATTTTCCGTTACTCGACTGTAAAAAATTTTGGAACATGTCATTTTATGGGAAATTTAATGTACTTTTCGAATCTACATTGTCCCAGAAGGGTCATTTTTTCATTTAGAACAAAATTTTTCATTTTAAAATTTCGTGTTTTTCTAACTTTGCAGGGTTATTTTTTAGAGTGTTACAATGTTCTACAAAGTTGTAGAGCAGACAATTACAAAAATTTTGATATATAGACATAAGGGGTTTGCTTATAAACATCACAAGTTATCACGATTTTACGAAAAAAAGTTTTAAAAAAGTTGGTCGTCATCGATCATGGCCGTTCATGGTCACTCGCGACAGACACGGACGACGAAACAAAGAGAAACGCAAAAAGTACAGGCGATGTTAGTTTTCAATGTGACTTGTGTCCTAAACCCTTGGCGGGGTCAAACGGTAAGGCTTACGAAACTAAAGCTTTATCTATTTTTTTAGTGTTTCTTAGTTATTGAACTTTCGATGCCAAAGGACAACATAATCTTAGAACAATATTTGCAACGATTAATCTTTGCAATTCAAGCTTATCGAGCTTGTTGTTAAGCTATCTGGCTATTATAAAATCGTTAAATTTGGTACAATGTCACCCCTAGACTCAAAGTCACCCCATTTTAAGTTATTTTTGTGCAATCTAGTTTTCATTGACTTAAAATTCCTTGATGTGGGAGTTTTTTTTTAATATTAAGGTATAAACTTGTAAATTATATACCTAAGTCACTTGACTTAGGCTTAATCCGGCTAAGCCAGTGCTGTAAACCGTTTTTATATCATTCTGCTACATGATAATACAATGTAAAACCATGACCACTAATGTTTTGGAGTTGAAACATTGAAACTTTGCTCATTTCCTACGCATTTTACATGTGATTTCTCCTTAATTTCTACTCGAAACACTAAAACTGACCGTATTCGAAATTTCTGCCGGCAAATATTTTGAAACTCGGCCCAGAGGTGCAGAATGGTCCCAGGAACCATGTCCAATCATTGGTTTGGGTGGAAATTTTTTTTTCATAATAACGGTCTGTGGGGGACCCGTGGCGAAACCTTGAATGTAAACAAGCTGCCTACCCACTCTCACTCAATGTGAATTCTCACTAGAGTAAGCGGGATAGACTGTTTGTTTACATCCAAGGTTTTGCCCTTTTGAAATTTTAATAAGGATTTCTTCGAAAAATTGAATTTCGGAAAATTGATACTTGCGACAATCTGAGCTTTGAATAATCTAAGTTTTAAAAAACTGAGGCTGGACTGAGTAGGTAATTTTAATTTACCAAAAAATACGGGTCTCTTTTTTGTAATTTTTAATGCATATAATTTTTTTTTGTTGAAATAAATAGACATAAATCTAGCATTTTTTTGTTAAAACTAAAATGATGGCACGCCGATTTTTCTATTCATTATGATTTCGAATTAAATTTGTCAAAGTCAAATTTAGAAAATAGAAAATCCAATCTATTTTATTCCGAAAGACATAAATTCTCTCGAAATCACGTTGAATATAGTATTGCTTATTTCTGAATCTTTTGCAAATTTTTACTGCATTTTTTTAACTAGGAGGAAATTTCACTGTTGGGGAATAATTTATGGCATTTTTCGTACACAGATATTTATTTTACTCTTCCGGATTCCGAATATGACAAAATTGAGACCAATATGTGCCGCTATGACGGCCTACAGAGCAAAAACTAACGTTGTAAAATGTTTGTTATAGAAAAATCGAAAAACTATGAGAAAAACTGCGATTAGCCAAAATGCTATTTCCGAAGGCTTATAGTCCATGAAATTACCTATCCTTTGACCTATGGGAGTATGGGTGTTGGAGGTTGTTGGAAAAAGATATTAAGGTTTTAAAAAAATCCATTTTTAACAATAATTTGCAAAAGCTATGAGAAAAAGTCAAGCCGATCCTGGATGTCTATGGCCCATTTTTTAGTAACTCAAAAGATCTTTCAAATGCATCTACGAGAGTTGGATTTGATGAAGTTTTACGGAAATGCGAGTAATTTTAAGATTTTTTAGGTTTTTTGGACCTCAAACTTCGAAGCCCGTTTTACCCCACTTCCCTTTGTCGTAGAGGGCTCATATTTGGCATGAGTTCATCTCATGTATAGACAAACAAACGCTGAAAGTTTCATCCAAATCGGAGCACGACCTGTTAAACATTGGTGAAAAACTCGCTCTTAAAAACATATGGGCAAGCTTAAACTTATTTTTAATTTTTGGTTATCAAAATATTCGCTTTATAACGCTATCAAGTTTTAGATAAAATGAGCATATTTGTAACATTTTTGTGCCTAAAATAACAGTTTATTAAATTCAAAATCATAACAAGAAATAACACATTGGTTAAGTCAAAACTCGCAATGCAGCTCGGGTTTTCTTCGATATACAAATATTCATTCTAACTTACATTCTAACATTTGAGAGAAGTTTTAATCCCCTTTCAAAATTTCGTTTAAACAGGATCAAGGAGCCCAACGTATTAGTATCTTTAAACTGTTATCGACAAACTTTATTAAATGTATTTTAAAATGTTTATTTTTTACAGTCAAATTGCAATGAAAATTGCAACTTTTAAACAGAAAAAATATTTTTTCAATGTTTATTGTTGCAGAACTAAAGAAAATGTGACGGATACAAAAAAGTATTTTTTTGAATTATTGAAATGATTTCACAGAAATTTTATTGATATTAGTGGAAGTGGGTGTGTGATTTTTAATGTGAAAGTTCAATCATAAGAACAGGATGAAAGCCTTTCCTCAATGAGAAAGACGAAAAAAAGTTTTGAAGTATTTACACCCCTTGAGCACAATACACATTTTATGATGAAACATGTTAACAATTTAAAGTTTGACAGAAACATAGTACTACGTTTTGTCCAGAAACTCATGCCGAACATTTTGCTGTAAAAAGCTTATGGAAAGATGATTTCTATAAAAAGTTATATAACAAATACTATTACAAAAATCAAAAAAGGTGCAAAAAAAAGTTTGTACACCTTTCGAAAAATTAACATCAATAAAGTTATTTGTTGACAAATCACCATACATCCAGTCTCCCAACTCCAAATAGGCATCCTTGAGGGATTAAAAAAAATTTGGATTGAATATAAAGTTTACTAACTACTTCGTATAAAAGTATGTATAACTCTGTAAATTCTATATAAAACTTATCCAAACTTAATTTTGCAAACTTTAAATTTAACTAAATGTTAAATTTAAAAATTTGTCAAGAATTGCTAAATAAACATTTTAGAGTGGGTATAACACCGTTTTGGGGGTCTTTGTATCGATAGAATAGATTTATCGTTGGAATTGTTGGGGAAGGGGGGTGACATAAACTTTGAAAAATATTGGCAACGGCCTAATTAGAACTAGATAAAAATAGAATAAAATTAAAAAAAAAAACTCAAAATAAGTGACAACTGAAGAGCAAAAACTTTGCCAAAGATCAAAACCGTCCCCTGCACCCTAACACACAGAATCCTCGAGTGGTGAAATGATGAAGTACGAGGCAAGAATCCGGAAGTCGAGAGTCGTCCTCGACGGGAACAACGCAACCAGCACCAGGATGCCGGGGGATTCTTGCACACTCACACCCATCCTTAGGTTCGGAGAAATCGTGCGATGAGAGCGAGATTCCGTGGTGGTTGTGTTGCAGCAGCAGCGTGCGGTTTCTCGTGTTTGCGACTGTTACCATGTCAAGTGGTGCTTCCTGGCATGGCATTGCAGTGCTGTAGTGTGGTTGCACTCCAACAGCGGAGAAGGGCCCTCCAGCCGATGGGCGAGAACTTTAACGGACATTTCAAATGGGGCCGCTGGAACTGTGTGTGTGGGGGTTTCGCTGCTGTGGTCCCCGGTGGTCACGCCATCAGCGCCCATCAAAATGATTATTACATGAGCAGGAGCGATGGGTAGCCGGAGATGGAATTTTAAATGAAATTTGCATAGATTTTAGTGTTTGCATACCAGACTATGCTCATATTTTTACGACCATATATTCGGCAAAACTGGCTAATTTTTTTTTATCAAAGTAGTTGGAAGGTTCCTAGGAGGTTTGATTGCTCTCCTCATGCAAGCCTTTGGACTTCTTGAATTTGAAAGATAAACGGTCTCTCAAAATTTAATCCACAACGGTGAGGATCGAGTTCAAAAGCATGACTCCGCGGAATCCCACATTTCAACAAACACTCAATATTCACACAAATAACGCAGTTTGCAGTCAATCTCATTTCCAACGAAAAGGACACTTTTGGAAGAAGATGTCTTTCCATTTCACTAACCCAACTAACCAAAATCCAATCTCGTCCGATAGATCACCGCGCGAGGTTTTTCTTTCGCCCAAACTTGTTCAGTGTGGGTGAGTTTTTCCTCGCTCTCAAGAAAGAAAAAAAAAAGGAGTCCCAAAATCGAATTGAATGTTTGTCTTTTGTGTGTACCCACTGATGCATGGATGTTCCCCGATATATATTTCTATGCAAACGATCTGGCAACAGAGTCCCCTCCAGCCACCCGTGGAAATCGTCCCAGTTTGGGGAGCCCCAAGTTGGTTCAACGGGGAGGGAGGGAGAAAGAGAAACACATTCTTCGAGGTTTTCCTTGAGTATATTTTAGTGTGAATATATTCGTCTGGTGGG